>NC_079434.1:18242326-18247326 GCF_026213295.1 Gadus chalcogrammus | reverse complement strand
ATTCTGTCCCTCAGTGAGTGTCTGTATTCTGTCCCACAGTGAGTGTCTGCATTCTGTCCATCAGTGAGTGTCTGTATTCTGTCGCTGTGTGTCTGTATTCTGTCTCTGTGTGTCTGTATTCTGTCTCTCAGTGAGTGTCTGTATTCTGTCTCTGTGTGTCTGTATTCTGTCTCTGTGTGTCTGTATTCTGTCTCTGTGTGTCTGTATTCTGTCCCTCAGTGAGTGTCTGTATTCTGTCTCTGTGTGTCTGTATTCTGTCCCTCAGTGAGTGTCTGTATTCTGTCTCTGTGTGTCTGTATTCGGTCTCTGTGTGTCTGTATTCTGTCCCTCAGTGAGTGTCTGTATTCTGTCTCTGTGTGTCTGTATTCTGTCTCTGTGTGTCTGTAATCTGTCCCTCAGTGAGTGTCTGTATTCGGTCTCTGTGTGTCTGCATTCTGTCTCTGTGTGTCTGTATTCTGTCCCTCAGTGAGTGTCTGTATTCTGTCTCTGTGTGTCTGTATTCTGTCTCTGTGTGTCTGTATTCGGTCTCTGTGTGTCTGTATTCTGTCCCTCAGTGAGTGTCTGTATTCTGTCTCTGTGTGTCTGTATTCTGTCCCTCAGTGAGTGTCTGTATTCTGTCTCTGTGTGTCTGTATTCTGTCCCTCAGTGAGTGTCTGTATTCTGTCCCTCAGTGAGTGTCTGTATTCTGTCTCTGTGTGTCTGTATTCTGTCCCTCAGTGAGTGTCTGTATTCTGTCTCTGTGTGTCTGTATTCTGTCCCTCAGTGAGTGTCTGTATTCTGTCTCTGTGTGTCTGTATTCTGTCCCACAGTGAGTGTCTGTATTCTGTCCATCAGTGAGGGTCTGTATTCTGTCTCTGTGTGTCTGTATTCTGTCTCTGTGTGTCTGTATTCTGTCCCTCAGTGAGTGTCTGTATTCTGTCTCTGTGTGTCTGTATTCTGTCTCTGTGTGTCTGTATTCTGTCCCTCAGTGAGTGTCTGTATTCTGTCTCTGTGTGTCTGTATTCTGTCCCTCAGTGAGTGTCTGTATTCTGTCTCTGTGTGTCTGTATTCTGTCCCTCAGTGTGTGTCTGTATTCTGTCCCTCAGTGAGTGTCTGTATTCTGTCTCTGTGTGTCTGTATTCTGTCCCTCAGTGTGTGTCTGTATTCTGTCCCTCAGTGAGTGTCTGTATTCTGTCCCTCAGTGAGTGTCTGTATTCTGTCCCACAGTGAGTGTCTGTATTCTGTCCCTCAGTGAGTGTCTGTATTCTGTCTCTGTATGTCTGTATTCTGTCCATCAGTGAGTGTCTGTATTCTGTCTCTGTGTGTCTGTATTCTGTCCCTCAGTGTGTGTCTGTATTCTGTCCCTCAGTGAGTGTCTGTATTCTGTCCCTCAGTGAGTGTCTGTATTCTGTCTCTGTGTGTCTGTATTCTGTCCCTCAGTGAGTGTCTGTATTCTGTCTCTGTGTGTCTGTATTCTGTCCCTCAGTGAGTGTCTGTATTCTGTCCCTCAGTGAGTGTCTGTATTCTGTCCCTCAGTGAGTGTCTGTATTCTGTCTCTGTGTGTCTGTATTCTGTCCCTCAGTGAGTGTCTGTATTCTGTCTCTGTGTGTCTGTATTCTGTCCCACAGTGAGTGTCTGTATTCTGTCTCTGTGTGTCTGTATTCTGTCTCTGTGTGTCTGTAATCTGTCCCTCAGTGAGTGTCTGTATTCTGTCTCTGTGTGTCTGTATTCTGTCTCTGTGTGTCTGTATTCTGTCTCTGTGTGTCTGTATTCTGTCCCCCATTGAGTGTCTGTATTCTGTCTCTGTGTGTCTGTATTCTGTCTCTGTGTGTCTGATTCGGTCTCTGTGTGTCTGTATTCTGTCTCTGTGTGTCTGTATTCTGTCCCTCAGTGAGTGTCTGTATTCTGTCTCTGTGTGTCTGTATTCTGTCTCTGTGTGTCTGTATTCTGTCTCTGTGTGTCTGTATTCTGTCCCTCAGTGAGTGTCTGTATTCTGTCTCTGTGTGTCTGTATTCTGTCCCTCAGTGAGTGTCTGTATTCTGTCTCTGTGTGTCTGTATTCTGTCCCTCAGTGAGTGTCTGTATTCTGTCTCTGTGTGTCTGTATTCTGTCCCTCAGTGAGTGTCTGTATTCTGTCTCTGTGTGTCTGTATTCTGTCCCTCAGTGAGTGTCTGTATTCTGTCTCTGTGTGTCTGTATTCTGTCCCTCAGTGAGTGTCTGTATTCTGTCTCTGTGTGTCTGTATCTTGGTTACCTTCCGGTGACCCCGGGATGGAGGGGCCAGTCTTCAGGTCCTGTGGAGGAGCAGGGGGGTCTTCTGAGCTGGGGGAGGGGCCGGCTCTGGGCTCCTGTTGGACTGGGTTCTGGTCCCAGAGGCCGTGGCACTGGAGGACCCAACGACATCAGGACAGGAGAGCCCAGAAAAACATCATTCACCACGGCTAATATTTAGAACAATAGTGAAAAAATAAATAATATATATATTTATATGTATGTATCGATAAAGATAGTTAAAGATATATATACACTCATTTTGAGCTGGGTGTTGGTTTCGGCTGCCAATGAAGCATCATTTTGCCGTTGGCTCGGCCGTTAATGACTTTGAGGATCAATTCAACGTTGAACTTAGCCTCACAGTCAGTAGGACGGAGGACGGAAACTGACATCTGAGTCAAGATTTGAAAATTCACTTTTCAAATCTTGTTGCAAAGTACAAGTACCGGTACCAATGTAGCGGTACATTCCCACCGAGAGCTCTGTTGCAGTACGGTGAACCTGACCCCCGGCAGTGCCTGTACCTTGAGGATGGACCTGTGGAAGAACAGGGCCAGCAGCTGCAGGAGGTCATAGAGGACGTAGCCGTCCTTCTTCTCCACCCCCAGGATGTTGGGCGGGTGGAAGGGCTTGGAGCGGTCCAGCTCCATCTTCTGGTTGAACGGGAAGAACCCAAACTGGAAGAAGTACTTTATCACGATGGCAGCCTGGGGCACAGAGAGACGAAGAGCGGACGAGGTTTGAATCAATGAATCATTCATTTACAATATTTTAATGATAGGCTAAAGGAGATCAGAAAGGAAGCATTGAAGCACCTTTCTTCTTTCCTAGCATTTAGAGAATTAGAACATCTTATCATGGCTTACATACTCTTCGGGTAATTTCACTCGTTAAGGAACCATTCTAAGTAAAAAGGACTATTCGACCGCAGCCTTGTTTAGAACTGATCCACAACAGTATTTTCCGGAGCACCTGCCACTGATTGGCAATGACACCTGTCACTCACGAGGCATTGAGCCACAGCCACGCCTCCTCCCATAGATACATGCACATCAACAGCCAAACGACAGCGAAACACAGTTTGAGGTCCCGTGATCAGGAAGGTCTCCAGGCAACAAAGACTTTGCCTTCACTAATTTGAATAAAAACTCTTCACTTTGTTAACCGAATGGGTCCTACGTTGTATGTTCACACTCCGAAGTTGACCACAGTTCAACGTACCTCAGTATAGATGATGGCCGTCATCCAGAACCTCTTGCTGGGCCGGGGGACAGACAGCATGGCCCAGAGGAAGACACACACGGGCAACGTCAGGGTGAGACAGCTCGCCGAAACCATGTGGTTCAGCACCATCACCAGGTAGCACACCATCTCTGACCTGGAGACAACGCATCTCTAACGTTAACACCATCTCTGACCTCAAGACAACAAAACTCCAAAGTTAACACCATCTCTGAGCTGAAGACAACACCTTAATAACGTTAACACCATCTCTGACCTGAAGACAACACGTTTATAACATTAACACCATCTCTAATCTACATTCCCTTTACTACCATCTCTGAGTTTAAAGTGCAGTTAAGAGTACATGTTATGTTACCTGGCAACCAGGATGTTGTAGAGGGCATAGCAGAGCTGCAACAGCTGCGGCTGGTTCCCATAGAAACGATCCGATGCTCCCAGCTCCTCGTTGTAAAACATCCTGCAAGCCCATATAAGGGAGTCCGGGTCAGTTGAGGTCGGTTGTGTGTTTACGTGTGTGCGCGCGTTTCTTCGAGCGTGCGCGTGTACCTGTGCCTCAGCAGGTCATTGGCCGTCAGCTCCTGGGGGCGGGGCTGGGGCGGAGACGAGGTGGTGGGGCGTTCCTGGTACCCCTCGGCCAGGGGGGGTCCCTGTTCCTGGAGCGCTGCCCGGCAGCCCGGCTTGTGCTGCCGGGACCGGAGGCCCAGGGCCTGGCTGTAGGTCGGGGGGAGGACGGGGGAGGCGGCGGGGGGCGAGGAGGGGGAGGGCTGGGTGCAGGCGTGGAGCGAGGGAGACTTCGGGGTCGAGAGCGGGTGGGTTCCTAACGATGGATGGGGCTCCAAAGCCTCCGTGCTTCCCAGGGTCCTTTGGGGGCAACAGAAAGTAGGACATGTTTAGTTCTGTTCACTGCACCGGTGGGTTCCTCCAGTGAAGGCGTTGCGTCACATGGTTCAGCTTCCTAAACCCCAAACGAATAATAATATAAAAGAAAGTAGAATGTAAGAGGGCTACTCACCTGCTTCCTTCCAGTGAGGAAGACGAGGACAAGGAGGGGATTCGGCCCATCCTGGAGAGTTTTGGACGGACACATCGGCTAGCTTTAGCCGCTGGCTGTCTGGTTTGTGTTCCAACCGACGACGCCCGTTGGACCTCCGCTTCGAATGGGAGTTCTTCTTCTGCTTCTGTATCTGTATCTTCTCCGGGAACGGTCTCTGTTCCTGGGGTTTGCTGTGAACCAACCTTCAAACCCTCACTTTCCAAAGTCCCATGCTGTGAAGCCGCCATCTCTGGCTTATTACAAGACGCATTCCTTGGATCCGTCTCCAATTCGATGTCTGCCAGTGTCCTGTTGTGTTCTGATGCTTTCTTTGGAGACACGTTTGTCACAAACACATCATCTGATTCCTGGGATGCGCAGTCTTGTCCCTGAGACGCATGGGAGACAAAGTCCCGTCCCTGAGACTCATGGGATACGTAGTCTTGACCCTCAGCCTGCAGACCAGACTCC
>NC_079434.1:18212326-18237326 GCF_026213295.1 Gadus chalcogrammus | reverse complement strand
CACATTAAAAATACTGATCCTGCCAAATAGTAAACACATTAACATACACTGATGCAAAAAATGTACTTCAAAAACTGACTTAAATATGCATTTAATAATTCATTTGTGAGCAAATGAACCAGAGGGTGACGACAGAAGATGAGTGAACTCAATGGACTCATAATACTAACCTGGTGGTCCCAGTAATGAAGATGATGGTGAGAACAAACCAAAACAAATAGCTGAACATGATAACCTTCATCATGTCTAAATAGGACCTATTGGAATGAAAACACCACACACACACACACAAATATGTAAACAAATAACATATTTATATATACCCAAACAATATAAAGGGCGGTTAGGGGTGGGTTTATATCTACAGGATATAAAATTAGGGGTGGAATTATACCAACAGGATATAAGGTTGGGGGCAGGTTTATACCTACATGAAATAAAGATGGGGGCGGGTTTATACCTCCATGATATATAGTTTGGGGCGGGTTTATCCCTGCAGAATATGAAGTTGGGGGCGGGTTTATACCTGCAGAATATAAAGTTTGGGGCGTGGCTGTATCTGAGAAGACTGATTGGATCAGAGGCCTGCTGGTCCTGCTCCCTGTTGTCTCCTGCCAGGACCTGATAGGTCGTCTGCGCCTCCTCCTCAAACACCAGCAGCTGAATACTGGCCCCGAGAAGCAGCAGGAAGTCATCTGCAGCAGACAGGAAGTACCAAAGTTAGGTGTACAAATACCCAAAATTACGAGGGCTAAAACAAACATTGATAGACCGATGAAAATACTGAGTATAATATAGAGAATAATAATATAAATATAGGGAATACAGGAACAATAAATATCAGTCATGGACTGATGACAAATACACACCAGAAACACTAGGACTATGGCAGTAGTATAAATGTGAAGAAGAGGGTGTTTACAGAGGATGAAGAGGGCGTCCGGAGGGCTCAGGTAGTCGGGCAGGTAGAGCCACTTGACCACGTTGGAGTCCGTGTCCGAGGACCTCCAGGGGTACTCTGCACAAAAGACCCCGTCGTTAGGCTGCTCTGTGTACGCATGCATGGGTCTGTAGGTGGGTAGGGTGAAGGGTTGAATGCAGGGAGGCAGGTAGATATGAGGGCATGAATGTATGAATGAATGCAAGTAGGTAGGTATGTAGGTGGGTATGTATGTATGTATGTTTGAATGTAGTGAGGTGGTACGTATGTATGTATGAATGAATGAATGAATGAATGAATGAATGAATGAATGAATGAATGACGGTAGGTTGGTATGTAGGTGGGTACATATGTATGTATGAATGAATGAATGAATGTAGGTAGGTTGGTTGGTATGTAGGTGGGTACATATGTATGTATGTATGAATGAATGAATGAATGTAGGTAGGTTGGTTGGTATGTAGGTGGGTACATATGTATGTATGTATGAATGAATGAATGAATGTAGGTAGGTTGTTTATGTATGACTAAAGGAATGCATGCATGATTGTATGCAGGTAGGTCGTTATGAATGAATGAATGTGTGCAGGGAGGAATGCATAAATCAATGAATGTATGGATGAATGCATGCACATGCAAGTGTATGAACGGATATGCATGTGTATGCTTGTGTGCGTGAGTGCGTGCGTGTGTGTGTGTGTTTGTGTGTGTGCGCTTGCGTTTGTGCGTGCGAGTGTGCGTGCGTGCGTGCGTGCGTGCGTGCGTGCGTGCGTACGTGCATGTGTGTGTGTACCTTTGCATGCTGCAGGGGGAAACCCGATGCACAGCAGGTACTGGAAGCACAGCAACCCTGACAGGTAGTAGCAATACTTTTTCCATATAAGGGCAATCTGCTTCCTGCTGCGTCTTGATAGGATGGTGATGAGGCCGAGGGCGTGGCCAACTGCAAACAGGTCCATGCGCTGACCAATGACGTTCACGGCCAGCAGGAAACAGGTCTGAGTGTGGAAGATATTACAAATATATTCATACCCAATATTCAAAAAGTTAGTTAATAATGCCTAATATTTTAAGAAATGTTTAGCAAATATGTAAAAAGTTATTGATACCTAATATTTAGAAATGTATTGATACATAACAATTAGAAATGTGTTTATGAATAACATCAAAAGGTATGTAGGTAGGTTTCAATACATAATATATTTTTTCTTTTTATACATAACATTAAAATATATATTTAGATACTCATTTTTCATATTAAAAAAGATAGTCATACATTATATTTAAATTGTGTGCTTACCTCAAGGCCAAACTTGTAGAAGAAATAATTGGCAAAGTATTTCATACAGTTGAGTAAGCCGTCGTCAAGGTGTTGCCGTGTGATGTCATGAAACAGGGTCCGGGTGGGGTGGGGGGGCACGTTGCTACGGAGACGGTATAACTCCTGATGTCTGTAGATGGTGACCTCAAAGGCTAGCAGCGCCAACATCACCATGTTGTACTGTGGATACAGGATAGCATTATGCTAACATCACCATGTTGTACTGTGGATACAGGATAGCATTATGCTAACATCACCATGTTGTACTGCGGATACAGGATAGCATTATGCTAACATCACCATGTTGTACTGTGGATACAGGATAGCATTATGCTAACATCACCATGTTTTACTGTGGATACAGGATAGCATTATGCTAACATCACCATGTTGTACTGTGGATACAGGATAGCATTATGCTAACATCACCATGTTGTACTGTGGATACAGGATAGCATTATGCTAACATCACCATGTTGTACTGTGGATACAGGATAGCATTATGCTAACATCACCATGTTTTACTGTGGATACAGGATAGCATTATGCTAACATCACCATGTTGTACTGTGGATACAGGATAGCATTATGCTAACATCACCATGTTTTATTGAGGATACAGGATAGCATTATGCTAACATCACATGTTGTTCTGTGGACTGTGTGTGTGTGTGTGTGTGTGTGTGTGTGTGTGTGTGTGTGTGTGTGTGTGTGTGTGTGTGTGTGTGTGTGTGTGTGTGTGTGTGTGTGTGTGTGTGTGTGTGTGTGTGTGTGTGTGTGTGTGTTTGGGTGCTTGGGTGTTTGTGTGTTTACCCTAAGATAGTCCAGTAGTTTTCCGTCCGTCTTGCGTAGCCCCACCCACTGGGCGGGGTCAACAGGAGCAGCATAAAGCAGAGATGATGACAGGTCTGCTGTCACGTTTGATGACTATAGACGGACAGAGAGACAGACAGTTAGGCTGTGCATACTGCTGAGGGGGGAGACAGGTGAGAGTGAGGGGGGAGACAGGTGAGGGGGAGACAGGTGAGGATGGAGACAGGTGAGGGGCGAGACAGGTGAGAGTGAGGGGGAGACAGGTGAGTGGGGAGACAGGTGAGGGGGAGACAGGTGAGGATGGAGACAGGTGAGAGTGAGGGGGGAGACAGGTGAGGGGGAGACAGGTGAGGGGGAGACAGGTGAGGGGGAGACAGGTGAGGGGGTAGACAGGTGAGAGTGAGGGGGAGACAGGTGAGTGGGGAGACAGGTGAGGGGGAGACAGGTGAGGGGGAGACAGGTGAGAGTGAGGGGGAGACAGGTGAGTGGGGAGATAGGTGACGGGGAGACAGGTGAGAGTGAGGGGGGAGACAGGTGAGAGTGAGGGGGAGACAGGTAGGGGGGAGACAGGTGGGGGGGAGACAGGTGAGGGTGAGACAGGTGAGGGGGGAGACAGGTGAGAGTGAGGGTACCAGTGGGGTCCTCTGTCGTGCTAAAGCCTCACCACCGTGCAGTTGGAGGAGTAGGTGAAGGGCTGGATGGCGTTGAGCTGGTAGAGCATCTTGCTGACGGCGATGACGCAGGTCCACACAGTACACACGCTGGAGGCCAGGGGGCGCCAGACCCTGCAGGGCAAGGCCACCGCCCAGCTCACCACGAACACCAGGTTGAACAGACACACCTGCGGGGGGCGGCGAGAGACGGGGCAAGATGTACCGCCGCCACGACACGAGGGGCTCTACCACCACCACACATGTAGACCAGAAGAAGGACTACCACTACATAACACGTAAACTAGGAGAAGTACTACCACTACATAACACGTAAACTAGGAGAAGAGAAGTACTACCACTACATAACATGTAAACTAGAAGAAGTACTACCACTACATAACATGTAAACTAGTAGAAGTACTACCACTAGATAACATGTAAACTAGAAGAAGTTTAGAAGTTTAAAGTAGGAGCTATATCACTACACAACATTTATCTAGGAGATCTATCACGACACAACATTAAAAGTAGGAGATCTATCAGTACACAACATGTAACCAGCAGAACAAAAGTCCTACCTCTAGTCCTATCTTAGATTTAAGTTAGGAGCGTGCCACCACGCACACAACCCGGCGGCCTGTACCTCTTTAACTGAGACCCAGAGGATGTAGGCCTGTACCTCTTTAACTGAGACCCAGAGGATGTAGGCCTGTACCTCTTTAACTGAGACCCAGAGGATGTAGGCCTGTGCCTCTTTAACTGAGACCCAGATGATGTAGGCCTGTACCTCTTTAACTGAGACCCAGAGGATGTAGGCCTGTACCTCTTTAACTGAGACCCAGAGGATGTAGGCCCGTACCTCTTTAACCGAGACCCAGAGGATGTAGGCCCGTACCTCTTTAACTGAGACCCAGAGGATGTAGGCCCGTACCTCTTTAACCGAGACCCAGAGGATGTAGGCCCGTACCTCTTTAACTGAGACCCAGATGATGTAGGCCCGTACCTCTTTAACTGAGACCCAGAGGATGTAGGCCTGTACCTCTTTAACTGAGACCCAGAGGATGTAGGCCTGTACCTCTTTAACTGAGACCCAGAGGATGTAGGCCTGTACCTCTTTAACTGAGACCCAGAGGATGTAGGCCTGTACCTCTTTAACCGAGACCCAGATGATGTAGGCCCGTACCTCTTTAACTGAGACCCAGATGATGTAGGCCCGTACCTCTTTAACTGAGACAGAGATGATGTAGGCCTGTACCTCTTTAACCGAGACCCAGAGGATGTAGGCCCGTACCTCTTTAACTGAGACCCAGAGGATGTAGGCCCGTACCTCTTTAACTGAGACCCAGATGATGTAGGCAGACACGATCTTGATGATGTGCAGTTCCAGGAGCCACCACAGGAGGTGCTGCATCTTCTGGAGGGAGAGCAGCAGGCGCAGGAAGAGCTCCGTCAGACGCTCCACCACCAGGCGCCAGTGAGACCGGAACCCTGGGGGGGGGGGGGGGGGGGGGGATAGAGGGTTGGAAGTAAGGTTAGAATAGGGTAAGGGGATTAGGGGTGGTTTTAGGGTTACGGTTGACGTAAGGGATAAGGTCAGGATTGGGATAGGGGGTTAGGGGACCGGGGATAGGGGGTTAGGTATAAGGGTTAAGGTTAGACTTAGCGACTAGGTTAGGCTGCCCAAACGTCCTCTTTTCCCCGGACATGTCCACTTTTTACGTCCGGGGCGTCCGGGGCGTCCGGGGGGGGTTTTATTAATTGATGATAATGTCCGGTTTTCGGACATTATCTCGTCGCATATTTGTTTTTGCCTCGTCGCATATTTGTGTTTCTGGGTCTTTCACATAACCTACTAGTTATTACCATTGTATATGTCTATGGTTATTACGGCCTTCCAAGTTCTGTAAATGGTATCTCCCTTACGTTCCACCTTCTTGCGCGAGATGACTGTAGAGAGAGTCTGTCATTGGGCGACCGATCTCAGGGTTGCCAGAGCCACGATAATTATCCTCCAAATACGACCATTTTGAGCCTTTGGTACGTTACTTTGCCATTTCCAATCTGGGCAACATTGAGCACCTTGCCGCTTCCACTCTGTTTACAACAGCACATTACCTCTGCAGCCATGCCTAAACGTAAATGTAAGTTCACGGACGAACTAAAGAAAAAATACCCATGTTTTCGCCCCCCCCCCGCGACGAAGTGTCCTCTTTTTCACAAACTCAAATCTGGTCACCCTAGACTAGGTTAACAGTCAAAATGTGTGCACAGAAGAGCAAACTTAATTCGCCCGAAGAAGACCCAATAGGGTCGAAACATTGCTGTAAAATCTTTATGAATACATTTATATGGGAGCTTAAGCAGTGGGAAATTACATTTCTTTCACTCAGAAGAACAAACTCTCCTCATGTTTACATTAGGAGGAACAAACGTTGAAGAACGAACCATGTGTTTATAATCAGCACATCAGTCCTCATGAATACCTCTGATCTGTTCAGACGGGGTTTCCCTTCCCCACACGCAGGGGTATTCCCGCTTATCCTCCTCCTCCTCCAGCCAGGTATCTCCATCCCTCCACTGCTCGTCCTGCCACTTCCTGTCGTCCTCCGGCCACTTCCTGTCGTCCTCCTGCCACTTCCTGTCATCGTCCGGCCACTTCCTGTCATCCTCCAAGGAGAAAGGGAGCGATGGAACGAAGGCCAAGTCCTCAAGGCTCCCGTCCGAGTGAACGAGCCTGGAGAGACAAGGAGGAGACAAGGGGACGGTAAGGAGACGGTAAGGAGACGATAAGGAGAGACAAGGAGACGATAAGGAGACGATAAGGAGACGATAAGGAGACGATAGACTCAGAGACAGACAGAGAGATAGAGTGACATGCTCAAATACTCAATCACTTCTTGAATATAAAGTGCATTATAAATAAAATGTATTATTATTATTATTATTATTATTAAATACACAGACTCACACACAGAAAGACGGTCAGACAGACTCCCTCACACACACAGACACACACACACACTCACAGACAGATATTCAAAATAACAGCAACGTTTCGACCCTATTGGGTCTTCTTCAGGCAAATGAAATTTGTGAGAGAGAGACAGGTACCTTGTGATGGTGCTGTTGTGTGTGTTCACCACAGTCTTGAGGTCTGTCAGTTGGAGGAACGGCTGGTGGAAGTAATGGAGGTGAAGAACACACACCTACACACACAGAAACAAACATGTCTGGTTCAAACCTGCACGTGTGTGTGCGTGTGTGTGTGTGTGTGTGTGTTTGGTGTGTATGTGTGTGTGTGTGTGTGTGTGTGTGTGTGTGTGTGTGTGTGTGTGTGTGTGTGTGTGTGTGTGTGTGTGTGTGTGTGTGTGTGTGTGTGTGTGTGTGTGTTTCACCAGCAGGAAGGCAGTAGGGATGAAGATCCTGGTGAACAGGACTGGAACAGAAAACTTTTCTAAACCGATGTCTTCTAACCTGCAGAGAGAGAGACACACACACACACACACACACACCACACACACACACACACACACCCACACACACACACACACACACCACACACACACACACACACACACACAACACACACACACACACACAAACAGGTGTTACAGGTGTAGTAGTATTACTGGATGGTTGAGCCACAGGGGTTATAGTGTGTATTGCAGCTGTGTGGTATTGTTTAATACAGGTGTGTGTCACAGGCGTCTAGCACTGATGTGTATTACAGTGGTTCAGCATTGTGTATTACAGGTGTTTATAACAGGTGTGTACTACAGATGTGTAGCCGTGTGTATTACAGGTGTGTAGTCGGGTGTACATGCTGCAGTGTCTATTACAGGTGTGTCGTCGGGTGTACATGCTGCAGTGTGTGTTCCAGGTGGAGCACTACCGTAGGGTGGAGAGGCCGGTGTAGTAGGTCCAGGTGGTGACGGAGCTGGGGAACTGGAAGGTGTAGATGAGGATCAGGACAAGCATGGAGTAGCCGACCACGGCCACCCAGAACCAGCGGAGCCATGCCCGCCAGCACTCGTAGTTCAGCTGCAACACACAGAGGGGCAGTGGGTCAGCACTACCAAGCATGGCCACCAGGGGAGGAGGTGGTGCTGGTGCTGGGGGAGCAGATTTATTACTAGAGTTTTTCCGATACCAGTATCGGAAGTTCCTCCGATACTGCCTAAAATGCAGTATGGGGTATTAGAGGAGTAAATGTGCCAATCCGATACCATCACGTGAGATCACAAGCAAGCGGTCGTTATGCTGAGTTCGTTAACGGTCGGAGGTGGAAAGTCGGAATGGGAAACATGTCATCACCGACTTACGTACATTCAGACTGCCAAGTTGGAAAAACATGGATGCTCACGCTTAACTACAAGAATACATATGTCTTATTGTAATTATAGATTATAAATGTAAATCATCTAGTCCTGTCGACCCTAAGTTAACCGACTATACATTATTGTCATCGTAAGAGAAACCTTCGATAAGAACAAGTGCTATTCGTAGTTACAATGCTAATTGCTGTATCGGTATATACTCGGTATCGGCCGATACTCAAGTTCAGGCATCGGAATCGGTATTGGGAAGGAGAACAATGGCATGGGCACATCTCTAGCTATTACCTGGTAAAGAGCCACACAGCAGAGGAACAGCACCATGTAGATCACTTTGTAGACCACAATGGTCCCCTCGAAGCTCACGAAGAAGAACATGGTGCCGCAGACGTAGATCCAGTATTTAACGAACATCCGGGAAACCACGGCGACCAGCGACTCCATCTGCCCGGCTCCCTGGGCTCTGTTCAGGAACAAGATGTCCGCCTGGTGGGTGCCGCATTCCCTGTCGCCCTCTTGAGCCCTGCTGGCCTCATCTGTGGAGGGAACGCACTGGTTATAATGGGAACTGCCAAGTAACATACCACAGTCTGCCACTGGTTCTATAAATAACCAGTTATAAAACAGACAACAACTGGCAGCAAGCCAGTACAACCGCAGTCTGCTACTGGTCAAAGTGGGAGCTGCCCGGTCCAAACAAAGTCAGCTACTGGTTATAGAATGAGCTTCCCAGAACAACTACAGTCTCCTACTGGTTCTACAAAGTATAGCACAGTACAACCCCAGTCTTATACTGGTTATACTTTGAGCGGCCCAGTACAACCCCAGTCTTATACTGGTTAAACTGTGAGCGGCCCAGTACAACCCCAGTCTTATACTGGTGATACAGGGAGCTGACCAGAACAAACAGTGTTTTACCTGTGGTGCGTATGCTGACATCAGCTAGCTGTGCTTCTTTCTGTGCGTTAGCCTTCTCTGTTAGCGCCTGACGCAGGAGCAACCAGAAGGTCAACAGGCAGATTATCTGGAAGGAGAAAAAATGTCTTTATCCAACATAATCCTTCACCTGAACAAACCTCACAGACAGTACAATGTAATCACAGCTCTCCTTTAAACTAAGCACTGTGTCTACACAGGTCTGGTAGCGGTCATTGGGTTTGATGCTAACTTTACACGGGGCTAGTCATGGTCTTTTGATGCTAAACTTTGATGCTAGCTCCACACAGGGCTTGTAGTGGTCTTTTGATGATAACCTTGGATGCTAACTCTACACAGGGCTAGTTATGGTATCTTGATGCTAACCTTTGGTGCTAGATCCAGACAGGGCTAGTAATGGTCTTTTGGATGCTAACCTTAGATGCTAGCTTTACGCAGAGGTATTAATGGTCTTTTGAAGCTAATCTTTGATGCAAGCTCTACACAGGGTTAGTTTTAATATAGGCTGATGCTAACCTTTGATGTTAGCTCCGCACAGGGCTAGTAATGGTCTTTTGATGCTAACCCTTGATGCTAGCTCTACACAGTGGCTAGCAGTGGTCTTTTGGTGCTAACCTTTGATGCTAGCTCCGCACAGGGCTAGTAAGGGGTATTTTGAGGCTAACCTTTGAAGCTAGTTCCACACAGGGCACGTCCTTCTTGAGGAAGAGGCCGGGCACGGCGTCGACGGCCGCGAAGCAGGAAATGTACTGGAGGATCAGCAACAGGTTGCCGTAGGCGACCAGCCACGCCGATGACATCATGGTGTAGCGCCGCCGCTCTCGTAGCATCCAGAGAGCGCAGGACCACAGCAGCAGGACACAGGTGAACCACGACACGTAGGTGATGGACCACGCCTACAACACACAGACAGGTGGTTATAGACCACGCCTACAACACACAGACAGGTGGTTATAGACCACGCCTACAACACAGACAGGTGGTTATAGACCACGCCTACAACACACAGACAGGTAGTTATAGACCACGCCCACACTACACAGACAGGTAGGTTATAGACCACGCCTACAACACACAGACAGGTAGTTATAGACCACGCCTACAACACAAAGACAGGTGAGTTATAGACCACGCCTAGAACAGACAGACAGGTGAGTTACAGAAAGTGTGTGTGTGTGTGTGTGTGTGGGTGTGCAGGGGCGGCCTTCCCTACAGGCGGGTCAGGCGGCCGCCTAGAGCGCCATCTAGAGGGGGAGCGCAAAATATAAAATGCGCCCGAAAAAATAAATAAATAATTACTTATTGGCCACGTCTCCCCGTCAACAATCGCCCCCCCCCCCCCCCCCCCCCCCCCCCCCGTCAACAATCGCTTCATACCACCCCCCCCCCCCCCCCCCCCCCGCCTAGAGCGCCAAATGTGCTGGGGCCGCCCCTGTGGGTGTGGGTGTGGGTGTGTGGGTGTGAGTGTGTGTGGTCACCATCATAGCGATCAGGGCGCAGATGTAACTCTGTTTCAACAGGAAGTTGAACGCTGTCGATGCCGGGCTGACTTCCTGTTCAAGCTCCCATCCAATCACGTCGTCCTCTTGGATACACGTGTCTGAAAACAACATACCCGCACCACACACACCGACCCACACACACGCAAAACACACACCAGCCAAACACACACACATTAGGGTTAGCCCCCTACTCTAGTGATGAGGTAGTCTGGCTATTGCCAGACCAAGCCAATCGTAGAATGCACGTTGGTCTGGGGAAGCTGCCCTCATTTCCTTCAGCACAAGAGGCGCGATCAACGGGCCTAGTTCAACTGACTCTGTAAGTGTTAGGCTGCTTGCCGTCGCTTCCCTGTCGTCATTGTGTTGAACCAGGATATAGCACGCCAAGGGGAAAAGCGAACTCGGTGATTGGCTCCCGCAAAAACGTATCGGAAGCAGAAAGAAATGTATTGCTCTTCTCCAGACACTTGTGCGGGGCGCACTCAAATCGCCGGCAGAATGGGCGGGGCTATCCAGGCTAGGGATGAGGTTATCTCTTTAGCTGTAGCGTTTAACACACTGATCTGGACGGTAACCAACCTGATTGGCTGAGGGAGTAGTGGGGAGAGGTGAAGAGGTCCAACTCCAGATCGGCATTCTGGAGAGGAAAGGTTGACACAAAGGCAGGTAGATGGTCAGCCAACAAAGCGGTCCCACCTTGATCTACAGCTGGAGGAGGAGGTTCTGCCCTGTTCCTCTATAGTGAGAGGAGGAGGTGCTAGCTATAGCAAGAGGTGATACCTCGTTCCGACGTAGTTAGAGAAGGAGGTGCTTGCTATAGGAGGGGGTGCTATCTGTAGCAGGAGTTGTTAGCAGGGTGGAAGGTGCTAGCTATAGGAGGGAGTGATACCTTTAGCAGGAGGTGCTAGTGGAGGTGGTTATGCTATCTGTAGCAGAAGGGAGGAGGAGGTGCTATATTAGGAGGTGCTGGTGAAGGAGGAGGTAATATTTGTACCAAGAGGTGCTGCTGAAGGAGGAGGTTCTATCTGTAGCAGGAGGTTCTACAGGAGGAGGTTCTACGGGAGGAGGTTCTATCTGTAGCAGGAGGTTCTACAGGAGGAGGTGCTGTCTGTAGCAGGAGGTTCTACAGGAGGAGGTTCTACAGGAGGAGGTTCAATCTGTAGCAGGAGGTTCTACAGGAGAAGGTTATACAGGAGGAGGTTCTACAGGAGGAGGTTCTACGGGAGGAGGTTCTACAGGAGGAGGTTCTAAGGGAGGAGGTTCTACGGGAGGAGGTTCTACGGGAGGAGGTTCTACGGGAGGAGGTTCTACGGGAGGAGGTTCTACAGGAGGAGGTTCTATCTGTTGCAGGAGGTGCTACGGGAGGAGGTTCTACGGGAGGAGGTTCTATCTGTAGCAGGAGGTTCTACAGCAGGAGGTTCTACGGGAGGAGGTTCTACAGCAGGAGGTTCTACAGGAGGAGGTTCTACAGGAGGAGGTTCTACAGGAGGAGGTTCTATCTGTAGCAGGAGGTTCTACAGGAGGAGGTTCTACAGGAGGAGGCTCTACAGGAGGAGGTTCTATCTGTAGCAGGAGGTGCTACGGGAGGAGGTTCTACAGGAGGAGGTTCTACAGGAGGAGGTTCTACAGGAGGAGGTTCTACAGGAGGAGGTTCTATCTGTAGCAGGAGGTGCTACGGGAGGAGGTTCTACGGGAGGAGGTTCTACGGGAGGAGGTTCTATCTGTAGCAGGAGGTTCTACAGGAGGAGGTTCTATCTGTAGCAGGAGGTTCTACGGGTGGAGGTTCTACAGGAGGAGGTTCTATCTGTAGCAGGAGGTTCTACGGGAGGAGGTTCTACAGGAGGAGGTTCTATCTGTAGCAGGAGGTTCTACAGCAGGAGGTTCTACGGGAGGAGGTTCTACAGGAGGAGGTTCTATCTGTAGCAGGAGGTTCTACGGGAGGAGGTTCTACAGGAGGAGGTTCTATCTGTAGCAGGAGGTTCTACAGGAGGAGGTTCTATCTGTAGCAGGAGGTTCTACAGGAGGAGGTTCTATCTGTAGCAGGAGGTTCTTACGTAGTGCGCGCTCCTCCACATCTCCCTCCTCCTCTCAGCGGGGAGGTGGGCAGGGGGGTGGGCAGGGGGGTGGGCAGGGGGGTGGGCAGGGGGGTGCGAGGGGTCACTGGGTTCACGGTCCACCTTGTCATCGGTCCTGATTGGCGGAGTGGGGTCCTTACTCTCTTCTTCGTCCCCATTGGTCACCTGCACACAAATGGGGCGGGACAGATAAGCAGAGAGACACAACCTCATGAAGATAGAGGCCCTGAGACAGAGAGGTCCTGAGACAGGGAGAGCTCCTGAAAGAGATATCTTTATAGAGGTATAGAGAGGTACAGAGCTCCTTATCTAGATGGAAGTCCTCAATGACAGTCCTGATGGAGAGAGCCGTGTGTGTGTGTGTGTGTGTGTGTGTGTGTGTGTGTGTGTGTGTGTGTGTGTGTGTGTGTGTGTGTGTGTGTGTGTGTGTGTGTGTGTGTGTGTGTGTCTGTACCTTCACTCTGCAGATGGTAGCTATAGTGTAGAAGAGAGAGAGAGAGAGAGAGAGAGAGAGAGAGAGAGAGAGAGAGAGAGAGAGAGAGAGAGAGAGAGAGAGAGAGAGAGAGAGAGAGAGAGAGAGAACCTTCACTCTGCAGACGCTGGCTATAGTGTATTAGTGTGTAAGTGTTTGTTTGTTCTTTTTTTGTTATTGCGTGCGTGCGTGCGTGCGTGTGTGCGTGCGAGCGTGCGTGCGAGCGTGTGTGCTTGTGTGTGTGTGTGTGTACCTTGACTCTGCAGATGCTGGCCACAGTGTAGTACAGCAGCAGCAGCAGCAGGGGGTTGGTGTAGTGATACCAGCTGAGAGCACTGTTCACCCTCAGCCACCAGGGGGCGGCGCAGTCCACCGACACCAGGGACACCATGCCAAACACACTGCAGAGAACACACATAATAGATCAGGACATTCAACACACTGCAGAGAACACACATAATAGATCAGGACATTCAACACACTGCAGAGGTTGGAGCATGTGATACATTCAATATAATATTCTCCACACACTGTGGAGCATGTGAGAATGAGTGTGTGCGTTTATGAGCGTGGATGTGTGTGCACGTGTGAGCGTGCATGTGCGTGCGTGCACGAGTCCGCACTGTCCCCAGTACTCACTGAATGTCGATTGTCCAATCGCATTGCAAGACACAGCGATTTGATTGACAAACTTTTGTCCCGCCCCTTCATCACGCCCCCCCCCGCCTGCATGCAAGCCTTCCCAGAATCCTTTGCTCCACGCGAGCACACGTCCAGCCGAGTCCAATACAAAGGGAACGCGTTTGGTGGGGCCGGGACACAAGAGTGTGTGTGTGTGCGTGCACGTGTGTGTGTGTGTGTGCGTGCACGTGTGTGCGTATGTGTGTGCATGTGAGTGTGTATGTGCATGTGTGTGTGTGTGTGCACGCGTGCGTCCGTGCGTGCGTGTGCACGTGTGTGTGTGTGTGTGTGTGTGTGTGTGTGTGTGTGTGTGTGTGTACCTGGCGTAGGTGTCCTCGGGGGGCACGGCCTCCTGCACCGACTGCAGCTGGTAGCAGTAGACGAGCAGCAGGTGGCCGGCGGAGAACACGGAGGAGCAAACGCACACGCAGCTGAAGAGCAGCGGAGGCAGACCCCCCAGCACCGACCACACCGTGCACAGGGTCTGGAAACACAGCAGGTACACCCCCGAGGAGAGCGAGGGCAGCATGATGCCTGCACACACACACATTAAAGATACACACACACACACACGTTATAGATACACACACACACACATATTAAGATACACACACGCACGTTATAGATACACTCACACACACACGCGTTATAGATACACACATACACACACACACGTTATAGATACACAACCAGACACACATATTAAAGATACACACACACACACATTATAGATACACACACACACACACACACACACACACACACACACACATTAAGATACACCCAAGTACGTTATAGATACACACACACACACGTTATAGATACAAACACACAGAGCAAGACAGATTGGGTATTAGATGATAATTCATAGGGTTTCTAGGATACAGTCACTGTGGTTGCTAGGATACGGTCATTGCAGTGGCTAAGGTACCGTTAGTACGGTTGCTAAGATACAGTCAAGATGGATGCTAGGATCCCGTTTGCACAGTTGCTAGGATACCGTCAGAACAGTTGTTAGGCGACCGTTGCTATGGTTGCCAGGATACCGTCTGCACAGTGGCTAGGGTACCGTCAGTACGGTTGCTAGGATACTGTGAGAACAGTTGCTAGGATACCTGTGAGCCCCAGGAGGGTGGTGACCAGAATCTGTCCTCCAGTGTCCACGAAGTGACCAATCAGGTGTCTCCCTTTAGACAGCAGCCAGGACAGCTGCTCCCCCAGCCGGTCCAGCCTGCCCCGCTCCTCCTCCTCCTCCTCCTCCACCTCCTCCCCATCCTCCTCCTCCTCCTCCATCATCCCCCCGTCCTCCTGCGCCCGCACCACCTCCTCCTCCTCCTCCATCACTCCATCCTCTGGCAGCAGCACCTCCTCGCTCCTCTCCTCCCCCCTCCCCGCTCCCTGAAGGCAGCTCTGGAACAGACGGCAGACCGGGGTCAGTGTGATACCAGGTCAGTGGTCAGAGGTAGTTATGTCTGGGATGATCCACAACCAGGTCACAAACCCGGGCTAGGACCCTTCAAGGTAGACCGGGGTTGGTGTAGACGATGTTGTTGCTTAGAGGTAGTTATGTCTGGGGGTTTGGCATGATAAGACGCCTCGATATCACCCCCCCCTCCCTGCAGTGCAGTCTGAGAATCATATGGAAACGTGACCACACAACTCCGTAAACATGAAACCAAATTGAATAACTATCGCTCATATCTCCACAGAAATACTTGGATGAATGTGGAGTACTTGGATGAATGTGAATGTGTGTCCATTAAGATATTCACAGGAAACACATTGATCAACTATGTCTGCAGAGTCCCCCTGCATCTGTATGTGTTGGACATTCACACACGCACGTAAGCACGGCAAGACACACGCACCCCCACATGGGCATGCAAACAAACATGCACAAACACACAAACACACGCACACACACACACAACACACACACACACACACACACACACAACAAGCATGCACAAAAACAAGCACAAACACACACACACACGCACACAAACACTGACCAGCCACTGTATCCGCTGATCAGTGGATCAGCAGATGCAAGGGTTAGTTTGAGGGGTGGCTGTCCTGTTGACTTTCAGCATGCTAGAAGTTTTCGTCACCAAACGCTGAAGAGCTGATGTGAATCGAGGAAACGTAGTGCATCAGTTCAGAGAGGCGATGAGATGATCTGAATGTAATGCCCTCCCCTCACCACTAGGGCGCTGCCTGGCCGAGGTATTATCTATAACATCACGGCTTTATGATGACCTGCTTGACTTATCTTGTAGGATTGTGTTGAGATAGAGCGGGTCGTTGTTGCGTGTTGTTGAATATGCTAAGAGGTTCTTATTGGATTGGTCGCTGACTGATAAGCGTGTCAACACACTTTAATCAATACTAATATCAGTGTTCTCATTGGGCGGAGCTGAGCGACAGTCATTGGGTTAGGGCTAATAGATAGCTTATTGTGTTACACATAAGGAAGTTAGAGAGACTACATAATGAAGTTACCCGTCAAATGAGTCTAGGGAGACACAGAGAGGGAGATAGAGAGAGAGAGGGAGGGTGGCAGGGAGAGAGGAAGATAGAGAGAGAGAGGGAGGGCGATAGAGAAAGAGAGGGAGAGGGAGAGAGTGACGGAGAGAGAGACAGAGAGAGAGACAGAGAGGAAGAGGCAGATAGAGAGGGAGAGAGAGAGAGACAGAGCGACAGAGAGGAAGAGAGGAAGGGAGAGAGAGAGAGAGAGAGAGAGAGAAGAGAGAGAGGAGAGAGAGAGAGAGAGAGAGAGAGAGGCAGCGGGAGATAGCTAGAGAGGGTGGGAGAAAGAAGGAGAAAGAGACAGAGAAAAAAAGAGAAACGGACAGAGAGAGAGAGACGGAGAGGTCAAGAGAGATTTACATAGAGATGAAGAAAAAGTCGTATAAAAGTCTAAATAATTATTTGCTGAATATTTAACTTCATGAAATAGTTTGGGTTCATGAGTGCTTGCTTGTGTGTGCTCCTTGCATCTGTGTGTGTTTGTGTTACCTGGGTTTCGGTGCATGTGGGTTTTTGTTACCTTCGCGCGCGTGTGTGTGTGTATATGTGTGTGTGTGTGTGTGCAGGTGTGTGTGTGTGTGTGTGTGTGTGTGTGTGTGGTGTGTGTGTGTGTGTGTGTGTGTGTGTGTGTGTGTGTGCAGGTGTGTGTGTGCAGGTGTGTATGTGTGTGTGTGTGTGTGTGTGTGTGTGTGTGTGTGTGTGTGTGTGTGTGTGTGTGTGTGTGTGTGTGAGTGCAGGTGTGTGTGCGTGTGTGTGGTGCGTGCGTGCGTGCGTGCGTGCGTGCGTGCGGCGTGCGTGCGTGCGTGCGTGCGTGGGCGTGCGTGCGTGCGTGCGTGCGTGCGTGCGTGCGTGCGTGCGTGCGTGCGTGCGTGCGTGCGTGTGCACCTGTCTGTGCGGGCGGGACCAAAGGATCCATACAGTCAGTCCCACCAGGAAGACGACAACGTCTGGGAAAAAGATCCGGAGAACCGAACCGGGATCAGACCCAGACACACTGGAGGGGAGACAGGTAGAGAGACAGGTAGAGAGACAGACAAGGAGAGAGAGACAGGTAAATAGAGAGAGAGAGAGAGAGAGAGAGAGAGAGAGAGAGAGAGAGAGAGAGAGAGAGAGAGAGGAGAAGAGAGAGAGAGAGAGGTAGAGAGAGAGGTAGAGAGACAGGTAGAGAGACAGACAGGGAGAGAGAGACAAGTAGATAGAGAGGTAGAGTAAGAAAGAGAGAGAGACAGGTAGAGAGACAGGGAGAGACAGACAGGGAGAGAGAGACAGGTAGAGAGACAGAAAAGTAGAGAGAGACAGGTAGAGTGAGAGAGACAGAGAGAAAGAGAGACAGGTAGAGAGAGAGAGAGTAATCGTGATGAACATTAATGTAGGTTGTTTATTCAAACTATTAATTTACATTAGTATATTGTTTAGAATAAACTTAATTGATTAAAATAAAGTACTGCTGATTAGTATTAGTAAACACTATATTTATAGTATATATACTATAGCGTTTTTACATCGTAATACTATATATAATACATAGTAATCCTATAGTATTACTATGTATGTTATATAGTATGTAAGTGTTGGTGTTACCATAGATGTAGTAATACTACCACTCGTTGTAATGCTATATAACATTCACAGTAATACTATAGAACAAAATAATTCTGGACTGTTTGTGTTTCTCACATGTCAGAACCTGTCCAATTGAGGCGTTCCTGTGTGTGTGTGTGTGTGTGTGTGTGTGTGTGTGTGTGTGTGTGTGTGTGTGTGTGTGTGTGTGTGTGTGTGTGTGTGTGTGTGTGGTGTGTGTGTGTGTGTGTGTGTGTGTGTGTTGTGTGGTGGTGGGGGGGGGGGCGGAAAACAGCGGATGACTCGTCTGAATTCCAGGCATTATAAAACGTTGCAGCTGTTGAAAGCCTGATGTGTGTACAAACACAGACACGTGTATGTGTGTGTGTGTGTGTGTGTGTGTGTGTGTGTGTGTGTGTGTGTGTGTGTGTGTGTGTGTGTGTGTGTGTGTGTGTGTGTGTGTGTGTGTGTGTGTGTGTGGTGTGTGTGTGTGTGTGTGTGTGTGTGTGTGTGTGTGTGTACGTGTACGTGTTTGTGTGCATGCCTATGTGGAGGTGCGAGTGTCTTGGCATGCTTGTGTGTGTGTGTGTGTGTGTGTGGTGTGTGTGTGTGTGTGTGTGTGTGTGTGTGTGTGTGTGTGTGTGTGTGTGTGTGTGTGTGTGTGTGTGTGTGTGTGTGTGTGTGTGTGCATAACCGTACCTTTCCAGACCGAGCTGGCGCAGAGATCTCTCCCATGAAGAACCTGAGACAATGAGGATGAACAGCAAAAACAACATCAACACACTGGACGTACATAGGCAAGGCAGGCAGGTAGTGAGACAGACAGACAGACAGACAGACAGACAGACAGACAGACAGACAGACAGACAGACAGACAGACAGACAGACAGACAGACAGACAGACAGACAGACAGACAGACGGACGGATGGACAGAAAGAGAGACAGACAGACAGACAGACAGACAGACAGACAGACAGACACAGACAGACAGACAGACAGACAGACAGACAGACAGACAGACAGACAGACAGACAGACAGACAGACAGACAGACAGACAGACAGACAGAGAGTCAGGCAGTCAGGGAGGCGGACAGACAAGTAGACAGGCAGGCAGGTAGACAGGCCAGCAGGAAGACAGGCAGGAAGACAGACAAACAGGCAGGCAGTTAGACAGTGAGGGAGGCAGGCAGACTTACAGTTGTAGCCAGGCTGCAGGTGTCCTGAGGTCAGCAGTGTAGAGAGCGTCACCTGGAAGCAGATCTGCATGCAGACGAAGAGCAGACTGAGGCCGCAGACGGCCTTCACCACGCGCCCCGCATGCCCTAGGAAACACACACACACACACACACACCCTACGTTACCGAGGAAACACACACACACACACACCCAGCATTACCTAGGAAACACACACACACACCTTACGTTACCTAGGAATCACACACCCTACATTACCGAGGAAACACACATACACCCTGCGTTACCTAGGAATCAAACACCCTGCGTTACCGAGGAAACCCACACACACCCTGTGTTACCTAGGAAACACACACACCCTGTGTTACCTAGGAAACACACACACCCTGCGTTACCTAGGAAACACACAAACCCTGCGTTACCTAGGAAACACACACACCCTGCGTTACCTAGGAAACACACACACCCTACGTTACCTAGGAAACACACACACCCTACGTTACCTAGGAAACACACAGACATCCTACGTTACCGAGGAAACACACACACCCTGCGTTACCGAGGAAACACACACACCCTACGTTACCTAGGAAACACACAGACATCCTACGTTACCGAGGAAACACACACACAGCCTGCGTTACCTAGGAAACACACACCCTAGTTGAAGGCCTGCATTACCTGTGTTTGTAAAAGGTACAATACTTTTTTTACATTATTTTCCGTTTGTTTGATTAATGATGGAACATGAATAATAGTGAATCATATTTTTGCTTGTTAATGCAAGCATATGTTGTTTGGTATATAAATATTGTATCTGAGAGCAGAGTATAAAACAACTGCAATATGCAATACTTTGAGCCTTTGTTTTGGAATTTCAGTGTTGACTCATGTTCTAAATAAATCAGTTGGAGGATTATGAGGATAAACATTGTTTTTGCTGAAAGATGAACCAAGTTACACACACACACACACACACACACACACACACACACACACACACACACACACACACACACACACACACACACACACACACACTAACACAAAGGATTTGAAAGGAGAAGAGAGGAGAGGAAAGGAGAGAGGAGAGGAAAGAGGAGAGGAGAGGTCAGAGGATAGAAGAGAGGGAAGTAGGGAGGTGAGACGAGAGGAAAGAGGAGAGGACAGAAGGAGAGGAGCGGAGAAGAGGAGAGGAGAGAAGTAGGGGGAAGAAGAGAGGAGAGGAGAGGAGTACAGAGGGAAGGAGAAGGGCGAGGATACAAGGAGATGGTGGAGCCTCTTCTCTTATTTCCTGTTGTACTCCCGCGCCCTCTTGGCGGCAGGATGTGGCCTGCGTCACTGCGTCCCTGTGCCCTCTTCAGGGCAGGATGTGAGGTGGGATGTCATTGTCTTCCTGAGGGGCCTGGTCCCCGTTCAGTGTGTGTCCCGGGGACTGACCCTATATGCCTGCAGTGTTCTCTCACACACTCGGCCCGTTAGGCTCACCGCTGGGATTCACTCTGCCTGCGTTGATTAAGTCTCCGTCGACCAGTTCTATTGTACTGATCAGAGCGGCTGAACATTCAAGAGTTGTAAAGACAGCAGGGAAGAGCACGATAATACTAAGTAGTGTTCGTGGAAATGAGGTGTACCTTTGTATATATAATATATCGTTGTAATGAGGTAGATCTTTATAGATATAATATATAATGTAATGAGGTATATCTTAATATATAATAGTTAGTAGTAGTAATGAGTGATAATGAGGTGTATGTTCTTTGGCCGCCAGGCCGGACTCTGGCAGCAGGGGTATAGTGGTGGTAATGAGGTGTATCTGTATGCATAATGTAAAGTGATAATGAGTGATAATGAGGTGTACCTTCTTTAGGCGCCGGGCCGGACTCTGGCAGCAGTGGCAGCAGCAGGAGGAGGACCAGATACACCAGAGAGAAACAGTTGTACCGCAGGACACACGCTGGGGAGAGACAAGAATCACTGATCACCAAACACACGCTGGGGAGAGACAAGAACATATCACTTTATCATATATCTTATCACCAGGTGACTAATCAGAACACACACTGGGGAGAGACAAGAATCACACATCACCAAACACACGTTTGGTGAGACAAGGAGAGAATCACTGATCACCAGTTAACTAATCCAGCAGTGGTAGCAATGTCACATAGTTATAGTATAGATAACTAAGTGTAACAACTTTGACCTACCGGCCGTCAGACAGACGGGCAGCAGCAGGCGGTAAACCAGCCCTGAAACCATCGTCAAGCTGGTCTTCACTTTCACTGGATCCTCTTCATCATCTTCACTTCTACGGGATCCTCTTCATCATCTTCACTTGATAATCTTCATCGTCTTCATTTAAACTTTCTTCATCCTCTTCCCTTAACCATCTCCTTCGCCCTCTCCTGCTTTGTGTTCTAGGCTCTGAGGACCAACTCCATCTCGGAGTGAACCTTTCTTACTATTTGAATTCTTGAATTCAATTCTTAGACTCTACTCTTTAATTAGAGAGTATTAAACCAGACTTTTATTCTGATAGTCAAACGGACTATTAGGATAACATTAAAACAGATTGTTCAAGTTTAAAATTAAATTATTCAACCAGACCGTTATATTATTAAACCGGACTATTGTGAAAATATATTAGGCTATAACAGATTATTCAAGTTTTAACCGGGATGGTCCTGATATTCAACCAGATAATTATAATATTGACCTGGACTATTGTGACATTAAAACCGCCTTTTAAGGATTAAACAAGACTATTATGGTTATTTTACAGCAGACAATTACAAGTATAAAACCAGACTACGATATTGATGTTCAACCAAACTTTTCAATATAAAACGAGACCATTAAGATAATATTAAACGAGATGGTTTCTGAGGTAAAGGTCCAGTTAATTCAGCATTTGCTGTTAAACTACTTGGAAGTAAAGTACTTTAAATAAACGCATACACAGATATAAACACATGCGTGTGCGTGAGTCCTAGAGCGACTCGAGTCCTAAGCGCGTCCAGATGTGAACTCGCGACGTGTCTCCTGAGCGTCCAGAGAATCTCACCCTGAACCACACTGGACCAAGACTAACCCCCCGACGCTCTCCTAAGACCACCCGTCTCAACTTCGGTTCTGGATCTGAAGCGTAGGCTCTTCTTCTTAATCTTTCTGTTGTTATCTCAAACTTTTCCCGTCTTCTTTTGCTTCTTCTTCTTCTTCTTCTTCCTCTTCTTCTCTCTGTTTTTCTCGCTCTTTTCTCGGATCGACTCCTAGCAGAAGTCCTGCGCTCGCCCCCGCCTCCCGCCCCCCGCCCCCCGCTGGGGCGAGCCGCGGCCCCTCCTCCTGTTGGGGGCGAGCCGCGGCCCCGCCCCGCTGCTCGCTGACTGACAGCATCCTAGGTCAATCAGCGGGCTGCAGATGTTTGGAACTCAGCCAATCAGCGGGCTGCAGATGTTTGGCACTCGGCCAGACTCCACCAACGTCTTGACGTCACGTCCACGTCTCAGAGGAAGCCAGCGAGACCACAGACACACACAAACGCAGACACGTAAGCGCACGCCCGCACGCACACACACAGACATAAACACGTAAGCGCACGCATGCGCACACACATGCACGCGTCTACCTGTCTGATAGGCAGACACAGTGGGGTCACTAGGCTCTTTTATTTGGGTTAAATCCCCTGATATTATTTAATTAGCCCCAAATATAATTGTTGGGTAATTTATTTATTTATTTATTTATTGGTATATTTGCTGGTAACTATGGAATGCATTATTTCAATTAAGTCAAGAAGTGATGAAATGATTATAGTCACTATTGGTAGTTGGTTATTTAGAAAGAAACATGGGGATTCCAGGGACATCTCAAAATAAAGTGGCCTGGTCCAGATAGTCCTTCTGGCAAGAGAATAAACAGTTTAAAAACATAACCAGACTGTTTACCACTTCAAGTGGTATCCTATCCCCAGTCAGATCCATATACATATATATATATATATATATATATATATATATATATATATATATAATATATATATATATATATATATATATACATATATATTATATATATATATATGTATATATATACAGTATATATATATATATTAGGGGTGTAACGGTACACGTATTTGTACCGAACCGTCACGGTTTCGGCGCATGTAGCCTAGGTCTATCTGCCTAAGCCCACGTTGAAATAATTTTGATGTTGAATGTTGATGGCGCAGTTGTTGAAATATTCGAATACTTCTCAGCGAATATCGAATAGTATTTTTGCCGGAAATGCACATCCCTAGCACACGCATTTGAAAAGCACCATCCGGGTGTTACTATCACTGTTGCTGTGGGAAAAAAAAAAAAGAGCTGTGCAAACCCAGCTCACGAAACTATTTCAACAACCCATGTCTGGGAATTCAGAAATGCAAATGCCATAACCAAGTTTATTGGTGTTTTCATTGCTGCTGATCTATGGCCATTCTCCGTTGTTGACAATCGAGCAGTTTTTTTAAATTTTCCCCTTAACTATGAACCGTACCGTACCCTACCGTACCCTACCGTGACTTAAGAACTGAGGTACGTACCGAACCGTGACTTTTGTGTTCCGTTACACCCCTAATATATATATATATGTAAGGTCCGTCTCACTTGCTTATTTTACTCTGAAATAACTTGAATGGAACTTTAGATGTTTGGGGCTAAGCAGCGCAGAAGTCAGGACTGTCAGGTAGCCATTTAAAGCTACAATAAATGGCATATTTTGTTTATTTAGGTTAAGCATAATGAAAAAAAAAGTCAACACATACACACCCACACATACACTGGCTCACACACACACACACGCACGCACAAGTGTGCCTACTCGTCTTTCTGCCTGCCCGCCTGGCCGGCTGTCTGCCGACATACCTAGGCTGCAGTAATAGTAATTGTATCAGGAGTTACTTACACTATTAATAGAAATACAGTGTTACTAGTAAAGTTATCGGGTGAGGCTTTAACTCGAACCCTAACCCTATCTAGAGGTACTAACAGAATATACAGTAGTACTAGTTATGATATATACTTAACTAGTAGTAGTAGTAGTTAAGTATAAGGGTTAGGGTTAAGTTATTATGCTCAAACTCTAACCCTACATTGAAGTACTAACACTATTCATAAAATAATAATAATATATATTGGTACTAGTTAATAAGTACTGAGGTTCAGCTCTAACTCTTACCCTACACAGAGGTGCGTAACACTAGTTCTACCAATAGAACAGCGGCGCCTGGTGCCCAGAGGGCGCTGTGACACGTTACAACAGCACCAACTGGCGTACAGGGGCCGCTATGACACGTTACAACAGCACCACCTGGCGTACAGGGGGCGCTATGACACGTTACAACAGCACCACCTGGCGTACAGGGGGCGCTATGACGGGTTACAACAGCTGCGCCTGGTGTCCAAACGGTGCTACGATACGTTACAACAGCAACGCTATGAGAAACAGCATAAAATAAGATAGTCCTTTAATAATCCTAGGCGCGCGCACACACACACATTGTCATACACGTATTTACAAAGATACATTATTTGGCAGTGCACTCTAATAGACAAATGGAGCACCTCTTCACATAAGATTCATACAATAAAAACTTGAACATCTAATAATATATATTATATCTGATAGCTAGCAATGAGTAACATTTCTAGACATGTTATGTTGTTAACATGTTTAATGATGTTGGAAAGAAGACAGGTCGTGTACGCATCATTTATTTTTGATTAAATATAAGTTAATACATTTTTAATGGTTAATAGAATCCAAGAAAAAACCAAATGAAAAAATCGGAAAACATTTTAAATAATTAAGAAATATTGGCTTGGTTAAACTCTAACCTTCCACTAGGGGGCATAGTTATACTGTAGCCGGACACTAGGGGCCGCAGTTAGTGGTTACGTTCTAACGAAACTTGGGGCGTGGTTACAATTTAACGTGACACTGGGG
>NC_079434.1:18182243-18209743 GCF_026213295.1 Gadus chalcogrammus | reverse complement strand
CCCCTCCCTTTTCTCTTCCTCCTCCTCATCTTTCCCCGCCTCTTTCACCTCCTCCTCATCTCTCCTCCTCAACCTCCTCCTCATCTTTTTACTCTCACCACACCCTCCGCACTGCGGATGCCGGGTATTCTATCACCGCGAGACTCCCGTTGCAGCGTTTGCAGAGAGAGAGAGAGAGAGGGGGAGAGAGAGAGGGGGAGAGAGAGAGGGGGAGAGAGAGAGAGAGAGAGAGAGAGAGAGAGAGAGAGAGAGAGAGAGAGAGAGAGAGAGAGAGAGAGAGAGAGAGAGAGAGAGAAAATGACTGCGTGAGAGAGGCAGAAAGACAGAAAGAGAGAGTAGGGAGGTCGATAAATCCATATCCACAACCTCCGGTCGCCCGAGAAACAATTGGAACTTTCTATCGGTCACGTGGTGAAGGGTCCCTGCAGTGACACCTTGATGTCATGCACAGCACAGCACAGACACACACACACACACACACACACACACACACACACACACACACACACACACACACACACACACACACACACACACACACACACACACACACACACACACACACACACACACACACAGCTGCCAATTAGAGAACAGAATAAAGTGACTAACGTCCTTCTAGCGCTCGTTCTCCCCTATATTGTGGTTCACCTCCTCTCTGCTCCTGCTCTCTTCTCCTCCTCCCTGCTCCTTCTCTCTGCTCCTTCTCCTCTCTGCTCCTCAGCCTCGCGCAGACTCCTCTTCAATGCATTTTAATCTCGCGCTTCGGACGTCTCAAACCGGAGGGACGCGACGGGACAAGGTTCCGCGTTAAATGAACCGGTGGTCCCACGCGCCACCGGGACGAGCACAAGGTGAGTTTCAGTGCGCGCGCAGCCCCGACGCAGCACGTGCCCTAACGGTACGACAACGTCAGAAAACTAAAAGGCGAACTTTGGTTTGAACAAAACCTCTGATAACAGGGGATGTGACTGTGTGTGTGTGTGTGTGTGTGTGTGTGTGTGTGTGTGTGTGTGTGTGTGTGTGTGTGTGTGTGTGTGTGTGTGTGTGTGTGTGTGTGTGTGTGTGTGTGTGTGTGTGTGTGTGTAGTAAGTGTAGTATCTGCACGTTACTCACCAGTAATTTAGTGCAAAGTCAAAAAAAGGGAAGAAAAAAAATTAACGTTTTGTTTTGAAGGTCTAGTTATTTGTGATATCATTGTATATAATATAATAATATATGTAAATTGTGTTCAATGACGTTCGGTTCTCTTACTCTGTTGGTGTCCGAGCTTCAAGTCCAGGTGTTTCCAGCAGGGTTAGTTGGTTTTAACTCTCTGTATCCAGCGGGGTTAGTTGCTTTTAACTCTCTGTTTCCAGCGGGGTTGGATGGTTTTATCTCAGTATCCAATGGTGATGGTCGGTTTGATCTCTCTGTTATTCCAGTGGTGTGTTCGCTGCTTTTATCCCCCTGGCAGATTCCAGAGCAATCTATAAATCATTTGTCAAAACTTAACTAAAAGGTTGTATTTTGTTATTTAGCATTGGTAGAATTATCTTCAAACGAGTGGATTTCCCTTCCATTTTGAACCCAGTCTGCCTTCAAAAAGCTTTTAATCTGAAAGGGGTTTAATCTGTTATTGTCGCGCGCTCACGGGCACGTCCCCACATGTGTCGATATCAAGCCCCGCCCCCACCTTGTAAGAACTGAGAGTGGCTGAGGTTTCTGTCAATCACCGCCAGCAATACAGAGATTAATGTAGACCTACTTTATTAATCTACTACTAATAGACCTAGAACAGAATCGAATGAAATAGTATACAAAAACAACATAACATTATATCATATAATATAGCATGATTAGATACTATAATTATATGTAATATTTAATAATACTACGTTATATAATAACAAATAGATAATATAATTTAATATTACAAGATATAATAAACGGTAATATCAAGTGTACAGAAAAAAATGTGAAAAGTGACTTTTTTTGACGTTTTCTTACGATAAGCGTAGGGTAAGTAAACCTATAAGTAAATCATCTATTATAATATATAACAGATTCATTAAAAATATCTAAATATTATAAATAAAACAAATAGTTAACCCTCTCATCCATTCCTTTCACACGTGTGTGTGTGTGTGTGTGTGTGTGTGTGTGTGTGTGTGTGTGTGTGTGTGTGTGTGTGTGTGTGTGTGTGTGTGTGTGTGTGTGTGTGTGTGTGTGTGTGTGTGTGTGTGTGTGTGTGTGTACAGGTACGCGCAACGCCGATGGCACCGGCTCCGCGTGCTGGCCTCTCCCTCGCGCTCATTTTCCTCCTGCTCGTGACAGTAGTGCCCCGGTCCACTCACGCGCGTCAACTCCGCGCCTCACCCTACGTCACGTACGTCATTTACGTAACGTACGTAACGCCCCGTCCAAACAACGCGGTTACGCCACCAGCGTAGCGCGGCCCGGATTCATGACGTACAGCGACGTACGCGCATGATCAATTGGCGTTCTTGTGTGCGTGCTCCTGCGCATGACGTGCTAGCGCAAAGCGCGGCCTTCAGCTGTATGCTCGTGCTCAGCATAACAACAAGACTCGTGGATTTCTTATTTCACAGACGCTCGCGATCAAAAAACCCTCCGAACGTTAATCACACCGCCGGTCTGGAGGTAAGGAACCCACGCGGGCTCTCCGGCGATGTCTCTGCGCGTTATTTCAACCCGGTTCCCGGGATGCTGCGCGCTCTCGAGCCGCGGTCGTTCATGGCTGCTCGAGCTTCTCTCGTTACCGAGGCCGCGGCGGCGCTGCTCGCGTGCCCTGTAGCCGCTATATAAAGAGCTGCTGAACCGCGAGCCGCTGGTGCCCGGTCCCGAGCGGTGCCGAGCAGTCGCTTCTGCATGTGCTCGGGTCTTAAAGCTGTTAGGGGTGAACGGAAGCCCAGTACCTACTGGTTTGCGTTCCTCTGGAATTACTAACCCACTGAAGCACACTAAATGTTGGCTTACCGCCATCTTGGTATAATATATAAGGACGAGATAGTCGGTGTCGCCATGTTGGAGAGAACCAGTGTGTAAAATAGTGTTTTTAACCTGCCAAACGACCCCTACATGTATTATATATAGACCTACACTCAATTAGATACATAGAGCTATACCTGTTTCAAGGGTCTCTCTTTTAAAATATATATATATATAAATATATATTATGTGTATATTTATACGTGTGTTTATATACAAAACGTGGATGAAAGGAGAATTAAGATGCATGAGTCGTACTGTGTCACAACTGGAACTAGTATAGCTAACTGTATGCTTATTATTAGATCTGTTATTATCAGTGTAGCACTAGTAGGCTGTAGGCCTAGTATTACTAGCTGTATGACTAGTATTGCTAGCTGTAGGACTAGTATTACTAGCTGTAGGACTAGTATTACTAGCTGTAGGTCTAGCATTACTAGTTGTATGACTAGTATTATTAGCTGCATGACTATTACTAGCTAAATTGTATTTTATTAGCTGTAGGATGCTATCATTAGATGTAGTACTACTATTACTAGCTGTAGGGCTAGTATTAGCTGTAAGAACTAATATTATTAGCTCTATGACTTAGCTGTACGACTGGTATTACTATCAGTCAGACTAGTCTTATTAGCTGTATGATGTATTGGCTGTAGGACTAGTATTAAAAGCTGGGGGGTTAGTATTATCTGTAGATAGTTATACTAGTGAAATTTAATTGAAGTTAGCTAGCCCTTGCCTTTTTTGTGAGCGAGCCCTTCAGTTTTAAATAAACCAGCTGGTTCAGTTTTAAATTAGCAATCTGTACAGTTTTAAGGTGGGCTACATCAGTTTTAAATTTGCTAGATCCGTTTTAGGTCGGCTACATCAGTTGTAAGTGGCCTAGATCGGTTTTAGGTTGGCTAGATGTTACTAGCAGGCAGAGTGAGAGGGCCGTGAGTTGACGCGTTAAAGTTAACCAGCCAAATCAGTTAACCAAAATAAGCCCCTCCTCCTCTGCCCCCTCCATTCATACATTCCTTCCATACACAGAAGACATACGGCCCATAGATAGTAGTTATACTGTAGTAAGTAGGACTGTAGCTACATATTAGTTATACTGTAGTGAGCTGGACTGTAGTTCAACGGTAGTTATATAGTAGTCAGTTGGACTAGCTAGGCAGTAGTTAAACTGTAGTGTGTTGGGCCGACTGTAGTTCTACTGTATTTAGTTTGACTCGAGTTAGACAGTAGTAATACTGAAGTGAGACTGGAATTATACTGCATTTAGTTTTACTGTAGTTGTACTGTATTTAGTTAGGCCGTAGTTGGACAGTAGTAATACTGTAATTATACTGTTTGAGACGAATGTAGTTACTGTCTAGTTAGTAATACAGTAGTTAGTTGGACTGTAGGTAGACTGTATTTAGTTCAACTGTAGTTAGCCAGTAGAATACTTCAGTGAGAGTGTAGTTAAAACTGTATCTAGTTGGACACTAGTTAGATGGTAGAATACTGACTGTATTAGTTTGACTGTATTTAGTCTGACAGTAGTTAGATAGTAGAACACTGTATTGTGAATGTATTAGTCATATTGTGTTTAATTTGACGTTAGTTAGACCGTAGTAGTACTGTATTGAGACTAGTTCTAACGGTATTTAGTCTGACTGTAGTTGGACAGTAGAACACAGTAATAAGTGGTACGGCGGTGTGTGCAGGATGGCGGAGACGGTAAAGTACGTGGACGAGGACCATAAGAGTGTGTTCCTGAAGCTGCTCAACGAGCAGCGGCTGGAGGGCGAGCACTGCGACATCGCCGTGGTGGTGGAGGACGTCAAGTTCCGCGCGCATCGCTGCGTCCTCGCCGCCTGCTCCAACTACTTCAAGAAACTCTTCAAGAAACACGAGGTACGCACCCTGGGGTATGACCTCATCATCCTCATCCTCCATGCTCCCAGCATGGAGTGTTACCTCATCCTCTTCCTCATCCTATCTCACATCTTTGAGTAACATGTAATCATCATCATCCTCTTCCATACTCGCACCATGGATTAACACTTTACCATCCTCGTACGCACTACTCCGTACTATGACGCACACACTGATTCGTGTGTGTGTGTGTGTGTGTGTGTGTGTGTGTGTGTGTGTGTGTGTGTGTGTGTGTGTGTGTGTGTGTGTGTGTGTGTGTGTGTGTGTGTGTGTGTGTGTGTGTGTGTGTGTGTGTGTGTCACACACACACACCAGGTGGACAACTCGTCGGTGATCGAGATCGACTTCATCCGCTCGGACATCTTCGAGGAGGTGCTGAACTACATGTACACCTCCAAGATCTCCATCAAGAAGAGGGACGTCAACCTCATGATGTCCTCCGGGCAGATTCTCGGAATCCGCTTCCTGGACAAGCTCTGCTCCCAGGTCAGTCTCACGCACGCACGCGCGCGTGTGCACACGCACACACACACGCACACGCACACACACTGACTTACTTTTGATAGGGCTCACACACACCTTCAACAGGTCAAACACACCTTTAACAGGTAACACAGACATACCTGTAACATGACACACACACAACTTCAAAATGTCACACACACACGCCTTTAACAGGTCACACACACATCTTTAACAGGGCACACACAGACACACACACCTTTAACAGGTAACACCCACGCGCACACACACCTTAAACAGGTCACATATAAAAGGTCACTTAATATCTCACACAACAGGTAACCTTTAACCTTTTGTTGGCTTGTGTACTGATAGTAGGTCAGAAATCAGTCGACTGGTTCGGATGCAGTTGATGTGTTTGTGTGGGGAAGTTGGTGTAACGGCTAAATACGTCCTCCAGAAACGAGATGTGACGTCGGAGGAGAAAGATAAGTTCCCGTATGACATCGTTAAGATGGCCCTCCCGCCTGAAGCTCAGCTACCTCCCGATGCAGAGGTACACACACACACACACACACACACACACACACACACACACACACACACACACACACACACACACACACACACACACACACACTACAGTGAGTGTGTGTGTGTCGGGTGCAGGTTCTTGGTGATGAACCGTCTGCCACTGATGACCTGGACTCCTCAGCCAATCAGGAGCTAGAGAAATCGCCCAACTCTGCCCTCCGTGTCCAAGAGGCTCTTATTCTGAAAGAGCTCGCCACAGAGGATGTACACAAGGTACACACACACACACACCTGTCGAGAGGGGCCGCACTGTACACTCCTATCATCTCTCCTTGGAGTCATGTTATGACCTTGCCTCCTCTCCTCATCTCCTTGGTGTCTTGTTATGCCCTCTTCTTGTCATCTCCTTGGTGTCTTGTTGTGACCTTGCCTCCTCTCCTCATCTCCTTGGTGTCTTGTTATGCCCTCTTCTCGTCATCTCCTTGGTGTCTTGTTGTGACCTTGCATCCTCTCCTCATCCCCTTGGTGTCTTGTTAAGACCTCATCTCCTCATCTCCTTGGTGTCTTGTTGTGACCTTGTCTCCTCTCCTCATCTCCTTGGTGCCTTGGTATGACCTCCTCTCCTCCTTGCCTCTTAGGTTTCTTGTTATGACCAGGATGGGTCGGAGATGGAGACGGAGCCTAAAGAGTTAGGGGCGGGGCATCACACCACCCAGACGCTGTCATTCGCCGACAGCATCGGGGAGGTGAAGGATGGGCAGGCTCCCGGTTGGTCGACGGCCACGACGGACATGAAGTTTGAATATCTACTGTACGGACACCGAGAGCAGCTCGCCTGCCATGTGTGTGGGAAGACCTTCCTGGACGAGAACCGGCTCAGGTAGCTAATCAGCGCTAACCTACAAGCTTACCAACAAGCTAACCAGCGAGCTAACTAACAGCTAAACACACTAGCAGTGTTCGAAATTGTTCCCTATCACGGATGTAGTGCACTATATAGGGTGCTCGCCATATTGTAGTGGTGTTCGAATTGTCAGTGGTTTATTTCATGCACTATTTAGTGGACTTAAAATACCCAAAATTTGAGGGCATACAATGTTCCCTGCATGTTAATCCCTTATACCACAATGCAATGCGGTCGTGTTTTTCCGGAGAAGAAGAAGAAGCTGAATAACAACGAAAACGACTACATTTAATGATGGAGTCTCAACGTTTTAAATGTCAACAATTTATTTGGGATTTAACATAGAAAATGTAACATCCAAAATTAATTAAAAAAAACTTGATCATGGAAGTGTAACATTCAACATCAATACAACCTCCAGCTTTCCTCGTGAGTGCCCGGTTTGTTTACGTGGGCGCAGCTGTCTGCGTCACACAAATACCCGGCGCATTTACTGACGCAAATGACGTTTAGAAATGTTCAGCGTAGTGTCCGAATTCTCGTTTGTTCGTTCGCTATGTAGTGCACTATATCATGAACACAACAACGTGTTCTGACGGTCAAAAGCCATGGCAGTTCATGCTCCCATCCACCAGAGTGTACTGATGTTTGTTTTATCGTCTTAAAGTGTGATTTAAATGACATTTGCTGTGTTAAAGGCTACCTTGACCTTTCTAAACGTGTGTTTAAATGTGTGTAATGGTTGATTAAAAGGTTACCATATTTTTTTTTATAATCTTCTAAAATGTGTTCTCGTCATCCTCAGGAAACATGAAAAGCTCCACTCAGCCGATAGGCCGTTCGTCTGCGAGATCTGCAGCAAAGCCTTCACCACCCACGCCCACCTGAAAGGTAATCACATGACCATAATATGACCGCACCCATCTGAAAGGTAATCACATGACCTTAATCACATGACAACAATCACATGATTATAATTATATGACCACGCCCACCTGAAAGGTAATCACATGACCATAACATGACCACGCCCATCTGAAAGGTAATCACATGACCTTAATCACATGATTATAATTACATGACCACGCCCATCTGAAAGGTAATCACATGACCATAACATGACCGCACCCATCTGAAAGGTAATCACATGACAACAATCACATGATTATAATTACATGACCACGCCCACCTGAAAGGTAATCACATGACCATAACATGACCGCACCCATCTGAAAGGTAATCACATGACCTTAATCACATGACAACAATCACATGATTATAATTACATGACCACGCCCACCTGAAAGGTAATCACATGACCATAACATGACCGCACCCATCTGAAAGGTAATCACATGACCTTAATCAAATGATTATAATTACATGATTATAATTACATGCCCACGCCCATCTGAAAGGTAATCACATGACCTTAATCAAATGACAATAATCACATGATTATAATTACATGACCACGCCCATCTGAAAGGTAATCACATGACCTTAATCACATGACAATAATCACATGATTATAATTACATGACCACGCCCATCTGAAAGGTAATCACATGACCTTAATCACATGACAATAATCACATGATTATAACTACATGACCACGCCCATCTGAAAGGTAATCACATGACCTTAATCAAATGACAATAATCACATGATTATAATTACATGACCACGCCCATCTGAAAGGTAATCACATGATTATAATTACATGATTATAATTACATGCCCACGCCCATCTGAAAGGTAATCACATGACCTTAATGAAATGACAATAATCACATGATTATAATTACATGACCACGCCCATCTGAAAGGTAATCACATGACCTTAATCACATGACAATAATCACATGATTATAATTACATGACCACGCCCATCTGAAAGGTAATCACATGACCTTAATCACATAACAATAATCACATGATTATAACTACATGACCACGCCCATCTGAAAGGTAATCACATGACCTTAATCAAATGACAATAATCACATGATTATAATTACATGACCACGCCCATCTGAAAGGTAATCACATGACCTTAATCACATGACAATAATCACATGATTATAACTACATGACCACGCCCATCTGAAAGGCAATCACATGATAATAATCTCATAATCACTACTTTATTCATACTATTTGTGTGTTCCAGAACATCTAAAGATCCACACTGGGTTCAAACCGTACCGCTGTGACGTCTGCGGGAAGTCCTTCATCAGAGCGCCGGACCTGAAGAAACACGAGCGCGTCCATAGCAACGAGAGGCCCTTCGCCTGTCAGATGTGTGACAAGGTGGCTCCTCCCTTCCTCTTCCTCAGACTTGTTCTTGTTCTTCTCCCTAGTTCTAGTTCTTGTTGTTGTTGTTCTTCTTCTTCCACATCAGTCTGAATCTGTGCTCCTCTCTCCAGGCCTTTAAACACAAGTCCCACCTGAAGGACCACGAGAGGAGACACCGTGGAGAGAAGCCCTTCGTCTGCTCCTCCTGCACCAAGGCCTTCGCTAAGGTACCACTATACTACTGAACCACCGTACTAGGTACAAGATACCACTACTGTAGTACTTCTATACTGGGTTCACTAAGGTACCACTATACTACTGAAACATTGTACTAGGTACAAGATACCACTACTGTAGTACATCTATACTGGGTTCACTAAGGTACCACTATACTACTGAAACATTGTACTAGGTACAAGATACCACTACTGTAGTACTGCTATACTGGGTTCACTAAGGTACCACTATACTACTGAACGACTGTACGAGGTACAAGATACCACTACTGTAGTACTTCTATACTGGGTTCACTAAGGTACCACTATACTACTGAACCACTGTACTAGGTACAAGATACCACTACTGTAGTACATCTACTAAACCACCTCTATGCTACTACTATACTAAGTCCACTAAGGTACCACTATACTAGGTTTACTGACTACTACTGCTAATACTATATTACTATTTTTGGTCTACTAAGTTACTACTAGTACTATATTACTCTGCTAGGTTACTAAGGTGTGTGTGTGTGTGTGTGTGTGTGTGTGTGTGTGTGTGTGTGTGTGTGTGTGTGTGTGTGTGTGTGTGTGTGTGTGTGTGTGTGTGTGTGTGTGTGTGTGTGTGTGTGTGTGTGTGTGTGTGTGTGTGTGTGCGTGTCCCTGTGTGTGTGTGTGTGCAGGCGTCGGACCTGAAGCGCCATGAGAACAACATGCACAGTGAGAGGAAGCAGCTGTCGTCGTCGGGGGGGCTGCAGACGGAGACGGAGACCCTCCAGGCCGCTGCCATGGCGGCCGAGGCCGAGCACCAGCTAGACAACATCGCCTGTTCCTAGCAGAGCACCCCCAGACCTGAGACCCCCAGAACCACACCCCTTGACCATACCACCCCCAGACCTGAGACCCCCAGAACCACACCCCTAGACCATACCACCCCCAGAACCACACCCCTAGACCATACCACCCCCCAGACCTGAGACCCCCAGAACCACACCCCTAGACCATACCACCCCCAGAACCACACCCCTAGACCATACCACCCCCCAGACCTGAGACCCCCAGAACCACACCCCTAGACCATACCACCCCCAGAACCACACCCCTAGACCATACCACCCCCCAGACCTGAGACCCCCAGAACCACACCCCTAGACCATACCACCCGCCAGACCTGAGACCCCCAGAACCACACCCCTAGACCATACCACCCCCAGACCGGAGACCCCCAGAACCACACCCCTAGACCCCCAGAACCACACCCCTAGACCATACCACCCCCAGACCTGAGACCCCCAGAACCACACCCCTAGACCATACCACCCCAAGACCCCCAGAACCACACCCCAAGACCCCCAGAACCACACCCCTAGACCAGACCACCCCCAGACTTGAGACCCCCAGAACCACACCCCTAGACCATACCACCCCAAGACCCCCAGAACCACACCCCAAGACCCCCAGAACCACACCCCTAGACCAGACCACCCCCAGACTTGAGACCCCCAGAACCACACCCCTAGACCATACCACCCCCCAGACCTGAGACCCCCAGAACCACACCCCAAGACCCCCAGAATCACACCCCTAGACCATACCACCCCCAGACCTGAGACCCCCAGAACCACACCCCTAGACCATACCACCCCCCCAGAACCAGACACACAGAACCAACCCCCCAGACCCATAGAACCACACCAGACCCCCAGAACCACACCCCCGAACCTCACCACCCCCCCAGAACCACATCACCCCCAAGACCCCAAGAACCTCACCATCCCCCCAGAGACACAGAACCACACCCCTAGACCAGACCACCAGATCCACCCCCCAGTCAAGATCCCCGACACCAGACCTCCAGAACCGCACCTCCAGAACCAGGAGACCCCCTCACCCACCGGACCGGACCACCAGAACCAGGACCCTAGCACACTGACTGAAGTGATGATTGTGCTGTTGCTAGGCTACCGGTAGAAACCTTTAAACCGCTGTGTCACCGCACCCCGTTGCCCCAGAGCCGAGGGTGACCGGGCCGTTGTCACGGTGACCGGCGGGGAAGACCTGTATGATCGACATCCTCTCATCTCCATGGTAACCCCAGGCGTCTCCGCAGTAACAGGACCCCCAGGCGTCTCCATCGAAACAATGACCTCTGAAGTTAAAAATAATTTAGAACTTTTCCGGAGGGGGAGACTGACCTGTGTTGGACCTCCGCGTGACCTCGGTGGGACGGCTCATGAAGATCTATTTTGTAGTTTCTCTGGACATTCAATCATTTTTATGTACTATGAATCTTCACATTATAAACGATTTTTAACATTGAGAGTGTGGAAGACTTAATTCATCCCTCCATCATTTATCTCTGTTATTTATAGATGTATGATGAAATATATATTGATTAATTGATCATTCAATTTAGCAGTTCAAATCATTTATAATATATGTTTAATTTCATTCTTCAGCGTTGTTCTTGTAACAATTAAACGTTATTAATAATGCTTATAATTATATTAGTGATGTCAAGACCTTTATAAAGATCGGCTTAACAGGGTGAATATTACGATGACCCCATCAAGTCGCCTGGTTCTCTCCTCCACCCAAAGCTGTTCCCCACCCAATGGTCCTCTCCTCAATCCGACTCTGCTCTCCTCTCCTCCACCCTTCTCTCCTCTCCTCCGCCCAAAGATGTTGCTCTGATGATAGTGAGTCAAGTGGTCTGATTGGTTAGTTTGTCTCTGAGAAAAGCTCTCCTAGATTAACATATTACAACTGAGTCAGAGCGAAAGTAGAGAGCCAACAGCCTGAGGTCCTGCCCTCCTGTCATTGGGCACCTGATGGTGTTTACATGCACCGTCATTGGGTACCTGATGGTGTTTACATGCACCGTCATTGGGCACCTGATGGTGTTTACATGCACCATCATTGGGCACCTGATGGTGTTTACATGCACCGTCATTGGGCACCTGATGGTGTTTACATGCACCATCATTGGGCACCTGATGGTGTTCACGTGCACCGTCATTGGGTACCTGATGGTGTTCACATGCACCGTCATTGGGCACCTGATGGTGTTCACATGCACCGTCATTGGGTACCTGATGGTGTTCACATGCACCGTCATTGGGCACCTGATGGTGTTCACGCGCACCGTCATTGGGTACCTGATGGTGTTCACGTGCACCGTCATTGGGCACCTGATGGTGTTCACATGCACCGTCAGGATATCCACATAACAGGTTGGACCGTCCCAACAGTTCACGTAAGTAGACTCAGGAGAACGGTTTCCTGGCGTTCCGGTAAATGTAATCCCTTACATGTACAATTCTACTTCAAAAGGGTTTTAAAGATGATGGAAACTAGTCTGGCTACTACCAGACCAAGCTCAATCGCAGGGCGAGCTCAAATCGCCGGCGGAATGGGCGGGGCCACCCAGTCTAGATGGAAACATAAGTTGGGCCCTGACCGGTGAAGGAACAAACTGGAACTGACCTGGAACCAGCTACAGCCCCGCTGTGTGGTGGATCACTGGCGCTGGGGGGGAGCTGAGCTGGTCTGTGATCAGATGGCCGCTGGTTCAATTCCTATTGTTTATTTATTCTAGTTCAAAATAAACACTCATTAGGACATGTTAAGTACTTTATTTCTCATGGAATGCACCCGGCTCTCTGTTCATTCATGTGCATGATTCATGTGCATAGGGTCATTATGGTGCAGCAAAGGTTGGGGCCAGCAGGTCATGATGTAGTTTGAGGGTGTTTGAAGGTGTGCTCTGTTAACACCAGTTAACAGAGAGACAGGTAAAAGGGTAACAGACCGGTAACAGACAGGGAGACGGGTAACAGACAGGTAAAAGACAGGTAGACAGGTCACAGGTGGACAGGTAACATAGGGACAGGTTTATTGTGTGTTTAGATTGATTAGGTGTATTGTGCTTTGATTGATCAGGAAGTGTACTGATTATTGATTGATCAGGAGGTGTAGTGTGCTTTGATTCATCAGGAAGTGTATTGATTTTTGGTTGATCAGGAAGTTATTGAATATTGATCAGGAGGTGTATTAGTTATTAATTTATCAGGAGTCGTGTTGTCCATTGATTCATCCCAAAGTGTATTGTATATTGATTGATCAGGTGAAAATATTATTGATTGATCAGGTGCATTGTGCCTTGATGGGAAGATTTGCGAGAGCAAGAGTTCTTTGCGGACACTTCAACAATGTTATCAATATTTTTATATCATATAGAGCAGGGGTCTCAAACTCGCGGCCCTGGGGCCAATTGAGGCCCGCGGGATGATATTTTGTGGCCCCCTACTTGACATCAAAGTTTAGTGTTAGTGCGGCCCACGCGTTGTTGTCAAACACACATATTTGCTGAGTCGCTTGCCACGCTTTTTTATCACTTGTGATAGGGTGACCAGATGTACCGGTTTTGCCGGGACAGTCCCAATTTTGAGTTGCGTGTCCTGAGTCCCGACAAAAGCAAAAGGACGCGAAAATGTCCCGGTTTCCACCAACCGCTATGAAATATTGTCAGCGATCACATAGCCAACGTGATCTAATTATTGCCCGATCGTTAACTTAGATTGGATCAGTTGAGCTCCTTTTTTTTGTGGAATACTTGATGCGGCCCAGCCTGACCCAGACTCTACCTCCAGCGGCCCCCAGGTAAGTTGCGATTGAGACCCCTGATATAGAGTGTTCATTTGTGCAATGCTACGTGGTTTTCTTTAGTTTAAAGCAGGGTGGAAGTTGTCGTTGACACTCATGAACTAGCTTGTGCCTTTAGCCTAGACCAGGCTGGGTGACCTCGTGTGGGGTGACATCATCTCAGGCTCAGGTGACTTCCTCTACTTCCTGTTCCTGTGCATAGCTACAGGAAGTTTTGGATTTTCATTTAGGTCCTCCTCTTTGATGTATGGTCGCTGTGTCCCTCCTCCTGGCCGTCCCAGCTTGAGTCTGACGGGAGGTCGAAGGTCGTCTCCCCCTCAGCATGATGGATCTTGGTATATCCCGTATACAATCTGGGGGACTTGGGGAGCGTTGGACCAGTCCATTAGCGTCGGTGCGTCTGCGGGGGGGGGGGGGGGGGAGAAGAGTGGCAGTTCATGGGAGCCAGCGGTCTGGTCTGTGTGAAGGCATAATGGTTTTGAGAAGCTTCCCTTCGATTATTCCCGGAAGATCTTTTAGTTATGGGAGAAACCCAGCTGGATGCTACGGGTGGGTGGAGGCCCCAGCAGACAGCCTCCTGGGCTGGGTGGAGGCCCCTGCGGAGGCCCCAGCAGACAGCCTCCTGGGCTGGGTGGAGGCCCCAGCGGAGGCCTCAGCAGACAGCCTCCTGGGCTGGGTGGAGGCCCCAGCAGACAGCCTCCTGGGCTGGGTGGAGGCCCCAGCAGACAGCCTCCTGGGCTGGGTGGAGGCCCCAGCAGACAGCCTCCTGGGCTGGGTGAAGGCCCCAGTGGAGGCCCCAGCAGACAGCCTCCTGGGCTGGACGGCGGGCCCATCAGACAGCCTCCTCTGCTGGGCAGAGTGGCCGGCAGGGGTCCCCGTGTTGGGCAGCGTGAAAGAGGTCCAAGAGTACACGTGGCTTAAGGGAGGAGCCGCCAGGGGCTTCTCCTGGTAGATGGTGAACACACAGTTCCTCTCCTCCCCCTCCTCCTCACCTCCTTCTCCCTTCTTAGCCAATAGGGAGGCAGGATGGAGGTAGTTGGAGGGTCCGGTGGGGGGGTCGGCGGAGGAGCAGGGCTCAGCCGGGGGCTTGCGTAGCGAGTGCAGGTCGATCACCGTGGAGTAGATGTCTCGGAGGTTGATTACTTTGGTCTTCTTGTCGCGCTCCTCGTGGAGGACGGCGTTGGCGCAGATGAAGAGGAAGATCCCCACGCCCATGATGAGCGGCCCGACCACCTTCATCCTGTCTGAGTACAGGTACCTGGGGAGGAACACACACGCCCGTTCATATCAAGTCTATATTTTCTCCAGACCTACTCTCGGGTTGTTCTAAACCTCTAGACCCCCTATAACCCCTATAGGTCTCATCTAGACCTCCTGTCCACCCTCTAGACCTGTTTCCTCTTCTGTGTGTGTGTGTGTGTGTGTGTGTGTGTGTGTGTGTGTGTGTGTGTGTGTGTGTGTGTGTGTGTGTGTGTGTGTGTGTGTGTGTGTGTGTGTGTGTGTGTGTGTTCACCTGTTGAGGAGCTCTTGTAGGAAGCCTTCTGGTGGAGTTTGTTCAGTACCGTTAACGTATTGAGTTCTATTAACGAATTGAGTTCTGTTAACGAATTCAGTTCTGTTAATGAGAAAGTTTCCTCCTCCTCGTCCTTCATCCATCTCTCCCTTCTGACCTCCTCCATTTTCTCCGCCCTCTGATTCTTCCTGTAGTGTTCAGAGAAGTACTGTTACCATGGAGACGAAACATTATTACAGTGTTCAGCCCCCATGGAGACACTTATAGTGTTCTGTTACCATGGAGACACGCATTACAGAACTAAACATATCAAACATTACTTACTTATAAGGATCAAAACATTAATAAGGATCTCCCTATTTATTAAGATGTAGTTGTTCATGATGATCTAAGTATGAATTAGGATCTCACTATTCATGATGATCTAACAATGAATTAGGTTCTCACTCTTCGTTAATATTGAATCATTCATGATGATATACCGATGAATTAGGTTCTCACTATTCTTTAAGATTGAATTATTCATGATGATCGAACGTTGAATTAGGTCCACTACTCGTTAAGATTGAATTATTCATGATGATCTAACGATGAATTAGGACCGCACTGTTCATTACAATTCAGAGTTATTCATGATGATCCAACGATGAATTAGGACCGCACTGTTCATCACAATTCAGAGTTATTCATGATGATCTAACGATGAATTAGGACCGCACTGTTCATTACAATTCAGAGTTATTCATGATGATCTGAGGACCACCTGAGGCGTTGCTGCGGTCAGGCCGGCGCCCCCGGGGTCGCTGAGGTAGAGGTCGTCACGGTACCAGTACCCCAGGATGGACATCGCCATGCCAACCAGTAGGATGAGGAGGCCCAGGGCGGCCACCAGTCCAGTGGCCGAACAGAGGTGGAGCTTCCCCTTCACCACCACCACCTCGTTACGCCTACACACAACATCATCATCATCATCATCGTCATCATCATCATCATCTCATAGAATCATCATCATCATCATCCTCATGGCATCATCATCATCATCATCTCATAGAATCATCATCATCATCATCCTCATGGCATCATTATCATCATCATCTCATAGAATCATCATCATCATCATCATCATCATCTCATAGACTCATCATCATCATCATCCTCTCATAGACTCATCATCATCATCTCATAGAATAATCATCATCATCATCTCATCGAATAATCATCATCATCATCTCATAGAATCATCATCATCATCCTCCTCATAGCATCATTATCATCACAACAGTCACAGTAAATGTAATGAAGATGAACTGATAAATGATTCGTTATTGAAAGTGTTTGGTGCTACGCTGGTTCCCGGCGTACCTCCTCTTCTTCCTCTTGCGGGGTTTAGGGTTGTTGGTGTCGGAGTGAAGAGAAGCCTGGCGCCTGGCGTTGATACGGAGGATCCCTCCGGTGGCGATCATCCCCACGGACCAATCAGGAGGGGCCTCAGTCGGTCAGCCCTCCAGAGGAAGGTAGAGAAGGATGGCATACATGTTCTGATGTGGACACGTGACAGTTCTCCCATGTTCTGATGTGTACACGTGACAGTTCTCCCATGTTCTGATGTGTACACGTGACAGTTCTCCCATGTTCTGATGTGTACACGTGACAGTTCTCCCATGTCCGAGATGCCAGTTATCACAGGCTATAGTTACAGCCTCTAATCCTTAGTTACAGCCTCTAGTAAGCCTCTAGTTACAGTCTCTAGTTAGCCTCTAGTTACAGTCTCTAATCCTTAGTTACAGCCACTAGTTAGCCTCTAGTTAGCCTCTAGTTACAGCCTCTAGTTACAGTCTCTAGTTAGCCTCTAGTTACAGTCTCTAATCCTTAGTTACAGCCTCTAGTTAGCCTCTAGTTAGCCTCTAGTTAGCCTCTAGTTACAGCCTCTAGTTACAGTCTCTAGTTAGCCTCTAGTTACAGTCTCTAGTTAGCCTCTAGTTACAGCCTCTAGTTAGCCTCTAGTTACAGTCTCTAGTTACAGCCTCTAGTTACAGCCACTAGTTACAGCCTCTAGTTAGCCTCTAGTTACCGTCTCTAGTTAGCCTCTAGTTACAGTCTCTAGTTAGCCTCTAGTTACAGCTTATACTTACAGCCTCTAGTTAGCCTCTAGTTACAGCTTATACTTACAGCCTCTAGTTAGCCTCTAGTTACAGCTTATAGTTACAGCCTCTAGTAAGCCTCTAGTTACAGCCTCTAGTTAGCCTCTAGTTAGCCTCTAGTTAGCCTCTAGCACTCTAACTAACATTAAACGTGTATCTGATTAGTAAGAGTTAAAAGAACGTACTTTGTAACAAACAGCCTCAACAGTAATATTTTAATAGTAATATATATTATTAATAATATAATATATATATATATATAGTAACAATATAAATACCATAAGTAATCAGGATTGTGATGCCTACAGGAATAGCATCAATAATAGTCATACTACTTAATGTAGTATCATTAATAAGTACAAGTAATATTAGTAGCAGTACATTTTAGAAATAGTCAATGTTATTCATATCTAATGGCCGACACAGCAATAGTATAACAGTATTATAGTATGGTAACAATACTAATACTAATAGTATGACGGTTATGCTTTAATATTAATAATATAATTACAGTAACATCAGTACTAATGATAGCATAATGGTAAATTACTAATGATAGTTTAATGGTAACATTAATACTTAGTAGCAGATAGCTTAATAGTAAAAGTACCTGAAAGAACAGTTATCATCTTCATCCTTAGCTCCTCCTCCTCCTCTCCTTCCTCTCCTCCTTCTCCTCCTCGTCTCCTCCTCTCCTCCTCCTCCCTTCTCCTCGTCTCCTCCTCTGTGCAGTAGCTCGTCTGCTGCAACAGCAAACCGCTCAGTGTGGGGGGGGGGGGGGGGGGCTTCGGTCTTACCTCGTGTGTGTCTATCCGTCTGTCCGTCTTCCTGTGTGTCTCTGTCTGTCTGTCTGTCTGTCTGTCTCTATGTGCTATGTCAGCAGCGTCGTTTTTCTAGAGATTCTGGGGTGTTGTTGCTAGGATACAGCTGCAGCCTAGGATCCGCAGGATTTGAATAATTTGCTCTTTAAACTGAATTAGTGAGAGAGAGATCCAGAGAGAGCAAGAGTGAGAGAGATCCAGAGAGATGGAGTGAGAGAGAGATCCAGAGAGATCCAGAGAGAGAGAGAGAGAGAGAGAGAGAGAGAGAGAGAGAGAGAGAGAGAGAGAGAGAGAGAGAGAGAGAGAGAGAGAGAGAGAGAGAGAGAACGGGAGAGAACGAGAGAGAGAGAGAACGAGAGAGAGAGAGAGAGAACGAGAGAGAACGAGAGAGAGAGAGAGAGAGAGAACGAGAGAGAGAGAGAGAGAACGAGAGAGAGAGAGAGAGAACGAGAGAGAACGAGAGAGACAGAAAGAGAGAGAACGAGAGGGACAGAACGAGAGAGAACGAGAGGGACAGAACGATAGAGATAGTGAGGGAATTCCAGAGAGAGACAGAGATCCAGAGAGAGAGAGAGAGAGAGAGAGAGAGATCGAGGAAGAGAGTCACCGAGAGAGATGGAGACAGAAAGGGCTATGTTGACAGCAGTGACGAACAGAGCAAGAGGTTAACTCTACAGGGTTGTACTACACTCTCGTACAGTAAAGGGTTGAGCACACTAACCCCTGGGATGTACAGTTGGTAGAGTTAGTGTTGATGCAATGAATCACAAAAGAAAATCTAGGATTTAAGATAATGATAGAAAAATACAAAGTATGTATTGGAGTAGATAATCTGTTACTGATAGTTACTTTTATTATTAGTAGTTTAACTACTAGCATTAGTAATGCAACTATCAATTGTTTTTATTGTATGGTTCTTTGTAAATAAATATTTTGGACATAATTCTAACTTGCTAACACGCATCTAGCTAATGCTAACAATGACACTAATTCAAATAAACAAGCTAAAGATAACATTGACAGTTGTTCAATTTAATCTAGCTAATGCTAACCATGACACTTGTTTATTTTTATCTAGCTAATGTTAACAATGAAAATAGTACTCAAGACTTGGACAGAAAGTTGTTTTTGAATCTTTAAAGAAATGGCAATACTCCGCCATTTTGTGACGACTCGAAAGAGTTGTACTTATTTAAAACCCTCAAAGTAAACATACCATAGATAGATACCATAAGTAGGCTCATCAAAACTTTGTTTTGCCATGTCTTGCATGAGAAACACTATCGCAGTTTCACGAATAATTACCAAACAATGACCAAAACACCAATAACATTAATATGATGCTCCTAATCTTCCAAAATGTCTACACAATGCCAAGCACTATTTGCAAGGACTTAAAACCTACAATAAGTGCGTACGAGGGGTGTTTTGTGGAGATTAAGGGAGGAGAAGGGGTGGTATGGTGTAAAAGAGGAGGATATACAGAGTCCAGTTCAGACCAGTTCAGACCAGTTCAAGAGATTAAAGCAGTGAACAGACACACACACACATGACTGGAAATCAACAACTTTATTGATAGAAGTCTGCGAGTGGAACGCTATAAACTTGTACAAAGAGTTTGTTTTATGGTAGAAACCGACTTAAAACCGGTAGAAGGTAAATACCTGAGTTCCCAACTGACCAAATAATACAAAGTATCCCACATTTAAATATATGGAACGAACGGTGACCTGCCTATTAAATATATATATATATATATATCTATATATATATAGATATATATATATAGATATATATATATGCCCTTGGTGGTCGTGGATAATGATGATTAAAAGACAATATCACAATCCCCCAGGAAAGGGGCGTTCAAAACAGAACAAGATTTAGGGTTACCTGAGCAGTGGGTGACTGGTCACCAGCCTGGGCTTACTGGTCCCCAGTATCAGGACTGGGCTGAAGTGTCATGATCAAACTAAACCCATGAAAAGTCTACGGCATCTCCATATTATCCATATATTACACACACATATATATATTATAGTCAATACATTATATATTCGTTTGTCATGTCTCCGTGGTAACATCCTCGAGAACGCCTGGTTGTAGTAATGTGTGTGTGTGTGTGTGTGTGTGTGTGTGTGTGTGTGTGTGTGTGTGTGTGTGTGTGTGTGTGTGTGTGTGTGTGTGTGTGTGTGTGTGTGTGTGTGTGTGTGTGTGTGTGTGTGTGAAAAGGAGAGAGGAGTGGAGGGTCGACTGCGATGACCTCACAGATTCAGGCGTCCTTGTCCTGGCACACCGATTGGTCCTTGTTGTCCGCATGTTTAAACATGAGGATGGAGGTGTAGATCTTTAGGGCGGGGCCCAGTTTGATTGACATGATGCTGAGGATGTCTCGTTGGGTCAGCAGGAGAAGAGCCCGCCCATCTATCTGCTGAGAGAGTAAGAGAGAGAGAGAGAGTGAGAGAGAGAGTGAGCGAGTCAGTCAGTCAGTCAGTCAGTCAGTCAGTCAGTCAGTCAGTCAGTCAGTCAGTCAGTCAGTCAGTCAGTCAGTCAGTCAGTCAGTCAGTCAGTCAGTCAGTGGGAGAGAGACATTGATACAGACGGACAGAGAGATAGACAGACAGGTATGGTCTCACCTGGTCTCTGAAGCGCTTGGCCAGATCCTCACAACCGAGGAGGGACTCAATGAACTCCGACACCTGATGCAGACAGACGGGCAGAGGCAAGCACGAAGACAGACATGTAGGCAGACAGGTAGAGATAGAAAGGCAGACAGACAAGCAAGCAAGCAAGCAGACAGCAAAACAAGATCAAATTTAACAGTCGTAAACATCACCTTTTAAAATGAAACAACTTTACACACAACTCAAGAGTGAAGCTATTTAACACAACACATCTGAACCACTATGGAGACGTGTGTGTGTGTGTGTGTGTGTGTGTGTGTGTGTGTGTGTGTGTGTGTGTGTGTGTGTGTGTGTGTGTGCGTGTGCGTGCACCTGTGTTACGCTCCAGGTCTGGACTGTGTGGGCGTTGAGACCGGCCGCCCCAGGAAGTAGTTTGCAGTGGACAGGAAGTTCTTTAGACGACAGGAAGACGGACTGGTGCAGCGCCTGCAGGCTGGTCGCCTCTGGGGGTCAAAGGTCACAAACACAGACCACATCGTGGGTATGGAGACGAGCCCTTAAGCCAATGAGTCGTGTTCCCATAGTTGCAGGAGCAGAGGACGGGGCTTTGACTCCTGACTCTAATACGGTTAATGTTCCACTGACTCGCTAACTAACCCTTGGTGATCCCAGTTAGGGTTCAGTTAGGCTGAACTCTTGTGTGTCTGGGTATCATTCCAGCTTGCAATTTATTTATGTATTATATATGTATTCAACTCACGCATGCTAGCACGCAAATAATGTTAAACGCTTTGGCCGTCTTGAAAAGTGCTGCGTAAACATAATGAATAATTCATTATTCTTACTAAATAAGATAAAGATGGCCTTGACCAGAACTCACGAGGCCATACCCTGCAGGGTGGATGAGAAGGTACAGCCTGGTCTGTAGGGAGCCAACATAAAGTACCACAGTACAGTACTACACTGCAGAGGTGTATTACTGCACTGCTATACTGTTTTACCATACTGAAGTATGATACAGCACAGTATTACAGTACAGTACTACACTTTTACTACAGTATGATACTACAGTACTACAATCCAGTACTAAAGCTAATACTACAGAACTACGTTACAGTACACACACACTGACCAGGCCAGTACCTGGGGTTGATGAAGGGGTGGACGACGTCAGCTGTACCTCTTCCTCTTCCTTTTTGACACGGAGGAATTTGGTCGGCTCAGAACTTCTGGGGAGAGAACCACGTTTCACTTCCTGTGTCTGAACGCCGACGCCGACACGAGGCCTGAGGTGGGGACTGGTTGGCTTACCTGGACAGCCCCGTGCTCCGCTTCCGCAGGGCCAACACCAGCCTGGCCGTACCCCCACAGGGCTGCTCCTCCCCGGGCTCCGTCTTCACCTGGAAGCCCCGGCTGCTGGAGGTCCGGCCCGGAGGCCTGCCCCGAGGCCTCAGCACCCGCCAGCTACAGGAGAAGAGAAGAAGAAGGGTAAGGGGGGGGGGGGGAAGAGAGAGAGAGAGAGAGAGAGAGAGCGAGAGAGCGAGAGCGAGAGAGAGAGAGAGAGAGAGAAGGGAAGGATGATAGAGATAAAGATATATATTTCGAGATATAAATAGAGGAGGAGAGAGCGAAATAAAGAGATGTATAGAGGTAAATAAAAGAGATGAAGAGGCAATGACAGAGATATCGGGGAACAAGTGTGTGACGTTTAGAGGACATGGAGATTAAAGAGTGCGTATACAAGAGTACCTACCCCTCCTTCTGGTTTCCATGGTGATGGTGTGAGGCTGTGTTGCCTGGTGGTGCAGCGGTAAGGCCCCTCCCCCCCACCGCCAGGCGGTCTGGGAAGATGGTCTCTCTGCGCACATTCATGTCGGAGTAGGGGCAGCCGAAAGCACTGCCACACAAACACTGGTTATTACCTCCACCCCTTCACACCACCCCACCCTAACACTGACCCCTTGAGCAAATGATTATGTCTGAAGTGAGTGAGTGAGTGAGTGAAGGTCTGAGTGAGTGAGTGAAGGTCTGAGTGAGTGAGTGAGTGAGTGAGTGACTCAGTGAGTGAGTGTCTCAGTGAGTGTCTCAGTGAGTGACTCAGTGAGTGACTCAGTGAGTGAGTGTCTCAGTGAGTGACTCAGTGAGTGACTCAGTGAGTGAGTGTCTCAGTGAGTGACTCAGTGAGTGACTCAGTGAGTGAGTGTCTCAGTGAGTGACTCAGTGAGTGAGTGTCTCAGTGAGTGACTCAGTGAGTGAGTGTCTCAGTGAGTGACTCAGTGAGTGACTCAGTGAGTGAGTGTCTCAGTGAGTGACTCAGTGAGTGAGTGACTCAGTGAGTGAGTGACTCAGTGAGTGACTCAGTGAGTGACTCAGTGAGTGAGTGTCTCAGTGAGTGACTCAGTGAGTGAGTGACTCAGTGAGTGAGTGTCTCAGTGAGTGACTCAGTGAGTGAGTGACTCAGTGAGTGACTCAGTGAGTGAGTGTCTCAGTGAGTGAGTGAGTGAGTGAGTGAGTGACTCAGTGAGTGACTCAGTGAGTGAGTGACTCAGTGAGTGAGTGAGTGAGTGAGTGTCTCAGTGAGTGAGTGACTCAGTGAGTGACTCAGTGAGTGACTCAGTGAGTGAGTGAGTGTCTCAGTGAGTGAGGGGGTTTCTGATCACCTGTGGTGTCCGTTGTATTTGGGTCCTTTGATGTGACCGACTCCCCGGCAGCCGGGAGTAGGACACACCCCCTGTGAGGGGGCGGGGCTTAGGGAGGAGTCTGACACACACACACACACACACACACACACACACACACACACACACACACACACACACACACACACACACACACACACACACACACACACACACACACACACACACACACACACACACACACACACACACACTTTAGAGAAGGAGGTGGCATTTTGCTCTGCTTTATATCTCTTGATCTTACCTGCTGGTGTCTCTAGTAGCTCTACCTGCTGGTGTCTCTAGTAGCTCTACCTGCTGGTGTCTCTAGTAGCTCTACCTGCTGGTGTCTCTAGTAGCTCTACCTGCTGGTGTCTCTAGTAGCTCTACCTGCTGGTGTCTCTAGTAGCTCTACCTGCTGGTGTCTCTAGTAGCTCTACCTGCTGGTGCCTCTAGGGGTCTTACCTGCTGGTATCTCTAGTAGCTCTACCTGCTGGTGTCTCTAGGGGTCTTACCTGCTGGTATCACTAGTAGCTCTACCTGCTGGTATCTCTACTAGTCTTACCTGCTGGTGTCTCTAGTAGCTCTACCTACTGGTGTCTCTAGGGGTCTTACCTGCTGGTATCTCTAGTAGCTCTACCTGCTGGTATCTCTACTAGTCTTACCTGCTGGTGTCTCTAGTAGCTCTACCTGCTGGTGTCTCTAGGGGTCTTACCTGCTGGTGTCTCTAGTAGCTCTACCTGCTAGTGTCTCTAGTAGCTCTACCTGCTGGTGTCTCTAGGGGTCTTACCTGCTGGTATCTCTACTAGTCTTACCTTCTGGTGTCTCTTGTAGCTCTACCTGCTGGTGTCTCTAGGGGTCTTACCTGCTGGTATCTCTACTAGTCTTACCTTCTGGTGTCTCTTGTAGCTCTACCTGCTGGTGTCTCTAGTAGCTCTACCTGCTGGTGTCTCTAGGGGTCTTACCTGCTGGTGTCTCCAGCGGGTGTCCAGTCTGCTGGCACCAGCCTGCGGGGTGCAGGTCACAGAGGTCGCTGTCGCACCAGACGTCAAACTGATCCGACCAGCCGGAGTAGTGGATCTACAGAGAGACCAGAGAGAGAGAGAGAGAGACCAGCGTGGTTATAGTTACGCTGGGCGAGGGCCAGATCGTGTCCGACGTGTGACGTCACTGAGAGGGAGTCACCTTGACCCTGTGGGCGTCCGTCTCCGTCACCGTGGCGATGCGGATCAGCATGGGGTTCCTCCCGTCCACCGCCTCCAGCTTGTGGCCCACCTGGAAGCCATGGGGAGCTCTCTGATTGGAGGAGACGGCATCCGTCACTCATCACATACTGAGCAGGTCGTTAACAATAGAGACAGAGGAGAGCCCAGTAGAGATACAGCAGGTGACCGAAGAGATACAGTAGAGACTAGGGGTGAAACGGATCAGTGTGTCCACGGTTCGGTTCAGATAACCGTTTTGGGCCTCGGTTTCGGATACGGTTCGGATTAGGATCATGTCCGTGATAGTAAATAGGCAGACTTTTTTTTGACGGAGGGTTTGGGGGAGAAACACAAAAATGAATGAGACCCACAGGCTATTTGCAATGTGTTAATTGACTGCAATCAGACAACTTGCAAGGCTTTTTTGTGCAATAAATGTTCCCCTAAATGCATTTGAAAACATGGTGCACTGAGTGTAACATGTAAGGGATAACGGCAGACGAGGCTTAGAACTCTGGCGACGAGCGCAGCATGAAGCCAGAGTTGCCTCTACCTGTCCATTATTTCCATCGAACTGGTCGACCTCGAAGGCCGTTATCCCGCTTATCACCCGTTTGTATTTATCTCCCGTATATTTAGAATATAATTGTATCAATTACTTTCTTTAAATTTAGGAATCGTGCGCTTGAAAAGCCCAGTTTGTTTTGAACGCTGACAGGCTGAAGGGAGGGGCGGGAAAAGTCTCATTGGCTCGGGCAGCACTGGAGAGAATGCATTCCGCTGGGTCCTAAACACCCTTTTGTATCGGACGTAGGCTACAGTAGGCAAAATACGCTACATAAGGCAATGCCTTCATGAAACCGAAATCCGCGGATCTCCAGAATGCTCCGAACTGTGGTAAACGAACCGAACGGATTCGGATACAATTCGAATCCGCTGCAGGCCTAGTAGAGACCCAGTAGAGAATATCAGTAGAGATACAGTACAGACCAGTAGAGATACAGTAGACAAGTAGAGTTAGAGTAGAGCATACCAGAAGAGATACAGTTGAGACACACTAAAGATACAGTACAGTGTAGTGGAGATACAGCAAAGACCAGTATAGATACAGTACAGCGTATCACTAGAGAGACAGTAGATTACCAGTACAGTGTATCACTAGAGAGACAGTAGATTACTAGTACAGTGTACCAGTAGAGATACAGTACAGTGTATCACTAGAGAGACAGTAGATTACCAGTGCAGTGTACCAGTAGAGTACCAGTAGAGTACCAGTAGAGTACCAGTAGAGCGTACCGGTGTAAAGGCTGAACTGGGAGCCGCTGAACTCTTAGTTTTCTCCAGATACTCCTCCCACTGGAAGGACTCCGGACAGGGGTGACCTACACACACACACACACACACACACACAGAGAGTGTTCCCATGACTACCGAGTTGACAGTGTTTCCGCGATTTCCGTGTGTGAAGTGTTTCCTTGGTTACCTTGCGGGGCAGTGAGGGGGCGGGCCTGTTCCTGACACCAGCCGATGGGATGGATGTAAGGACTGCTGCTGTCACACCTGGAAGCAAACAGCATGGCGTCACACACCTGTCTGTGTGAAGTGAGTGAGGGAGTGAGTGCATGCGTGCGTGCATGAGTAAGCATGTGTGCGTGAGAGTGAGTGACTGTGTGCATGTATATGAGTGAGTGAACGACTGCGTGCGTGCGTGCATGAGTGAGTGACTGAGTCACCAGTAGTCGTAGGAGTCGTCCCAGTTGTCAAAGTGCACCAGTATGCGCTGCTGGTCGATGACGTCGGCGACCGTCGCCACGCAGACCAGAGACGGGTTCTTCCTGTCCACCGCCTCCAGCTTCAGCCCCCCCCGGAACAGAGAGGGGGGGGGCTGCGCACACACACACACACACACACACACACACACACACACAGTGAGACGGAGATGTCGTGAGACAGGCCGGGTAGATAGACAGACAGGAAGAGCGACTGGACTTACAGGACTAGGGATCGTGAAGAGGTCTTCGGGAGCCAGCTTGCTATTGGTCGACCGCAGATAGACCTGCCAATCAAAACCTGTCTCATGGTAGCCTAGACAGACAGACCGACAGCCAGACAGACAGACAGGTGGACAAACAGACGGGTAGTACGCACTGTTAGAGGGCGAGGTTGGTAAGGGGCGGGACTTGTACCTCCCAGGGGAGGGGCTTAGAAAGGGGGTGGGCTTTATTAAGGGGGAGGAGCTTGTACTCATCAGGAGCAGGAGTGTGGTAATGATATTGATAAGGGGAGGGGCTTACTAAAAGAGGGTGGTACTTTGCGAAGTGGTGCTGAGTAAGGGGGAGGGGCTTGTACCTTTCGGGGGGTGGAGCTTGTGGTTTTGGCGGAGACACCAGCCGGCCGGTCTGATATCTGGGGAGTCGGCGTTTACCCAGAAGTCATAGCACTCGGAGTAGCCGTCGATGTGGAGCCGCAGCCGGCAGCCAATCACCTGAGAGAGAGAGAGAGAGAGAGAGAGAGAGAGAGAGAGAGAGAGAGAGAGA
>NC_079434.1:18159743-18174743 GCF_026213295.1 Gadus chalcogrammus | reverse complement strand
GTGTATCGCTGGGTTACTTTGTGTTACTTTGTGTTTCTTTGTATGACTTTGTTACTTTCTGTAACATTGTGTTGCTGTATGTTACTCTGTGTTACTTTGTGTTACTCTGTGTTACTCTGTCTTACTTTATGTTATTTTGTGTTACTCTGTGTTACGTTGTGGTACTTTGTGTGTCTTGTGGTCTGCAGGTCATCCAGCTGCCCAGCTCCAGGGGGGTCCTGGTGCGAGTGGAGGACCTGTCCCCAGCAGACGTCACCCAGCTGGGCTTCATCGCCCTCATAGAGCTCTCTACCTTCCTGAGCCTCCTGGGGGTCCGGACCCCCAAGACCAAGACCCACCGACACAGAGCGCCAGGCAAGGGTGAGGAGGGGGGGGGGGGGAGGAGGAGGAGGGGAGGAGGGGGAGGAGGAGGAGGGGAGGAGGAGGGGAGGAGGGGGAGGAGGAGGGGAGGAGGAGGAGTAGAAGGGGAGGAGGGGGAAGAGGAGAAGGAGGAGGGGAGGAGGAGGAGGGGGAGGAGGGGGAGGAGGGGAGGAGGAGGGGGAAGAGGAGAAGGTGGCGGAGGGGAGGAGGAGGGGGAAGAAGAGAAGGAGGAGGAGGGGAGGGGGAGGAGGAGTAGGAGGAGGAGGAGGGGGGAGGGGGGGAGGTGGAGGAGGAGAAGGAGGTGGAGGACGAGAAGGAGGTGGAGGAGGAGCCTGTCTGTCTCTTTACCTGTGTGTCTCGGATCTTTCGCTCGCTTGCTATCTATCTGTCTGTCTGTCTGTCTGTCTGTCTGTCTGTCTGTCTGTCTGTCTGTCTGTCTGTCTGTCTGTCTGTCTATATACTTGTCTGTTTGTCTGTTTACCTATCCATCTCTCTACCTCTCTCTCTCTCTCTCTCAGACAGCGGTGTGTTTGGAGTTCCGTTGTCATCTCTGTTGGAGAGAGACAGGAAGCTGTACTCAGGAGAGACAGTTCCTGCGGTCTTTAGAAAGGTAAACAATCAATACTGTATGGAATAAACGTTACCGTATTTACTATAATAAACGTGACAGAATTTACTATAAAAAACTATAACGTATTTACTATTATAAACTATACTGCATTTAGCATGATAAACTATACCATATTTACTATAATCAACTATACCCTATGTAGTATAATAATCTGTACCATATTTACTTTCATAAATGATACATTATTTACTCAATAGAATATACCATATTTATTATAATAAACAATACTGCATTTCATTTGACAAACTATAATTTATTTAGTATAATGAACTATACCATATTTACTATAATAAACTATACTGTATTTACTTGGATAAACTACACCTTATTTAATATAATAAACGGTACCATATTTAGTGTAATATACTATACCGTAGTTTAGCATAAGCAACGATACAGTATTTAATCTAAGAAGTAATACAACATTGTACAATAAAGTAGACTGTATATAATAGAACTAACGTTGTGTGTGTGTGGGTGTGTGTGTGTGTGGGGGGGTGTGTGTGTGTTTGTGTGTGTGTGTGTGTGTGTGTGTCTGTGCGTGTAGCTGCTGTGTATTCTAGAGCAGACCGGTCTGGACACAGAGGGGATTCTGAGAGTCCCGGGGTCCGCTGCTAGACTGAAGGTAGCTGGCTTCTGATTGGTCGAACTGGTACCTAGATACTGCCATTTCCTGTTATTATTGTTTCCTGTTTGGTTTGTGTTAGTGTACATTTATGTGTGTGTGTGTGTGTGTGTGTGCGCATGTGCGTGCGTGTGCGTGTCCGTGTGTGCGTGTGTGTGTGTGTGTAGTTTCTGCGCAGGGAGCTGAACAAGAAGTTCTCAGCGGGGCAGTTTGATTGGTCGACGGTGAGGCCGCAGGAAGCTTCCGGGCTGATGAAGATGTTCCTCAGAGACCTCCCCTCCCCCCTCCTCACCTCCATGCACCTCCCGGCCTACACCGCCCTGCTGGGTACACACACACACACACACACACACACACACACACACACACACACACACACACACACACACACACACACACACACACACACACACACACACACACACACATGCACAGACAAACACATACGTGCACACACACACTTATCAAGACTCCCATTTCAGGAATGTGGAAACTTTCAATTGAAAACACTGTAAGCAGTATCTCTCTCTCTCTCTCTCTCTCTCTCTCTCTCTCTCTCTCTCTCTCTCTCTCTCTCTCTCTCTCTCTCTCTCTCTCTCTCTCTCTCTCTCTCTCTCTCTCTCTCTCTCTCTCTCTCTTTCTCTTTCTCTCTCTCTACCTCTCTCTCTCTATGTGTCTCCATGTCTCTCTACCTCCCTCTACCTCTCTCTCTCTCCAGGTATACCCTCTCAGGTGCACCAGGTTCAAGCTCTCCATCTTCTCACTCTGCTGCTACCTGAAGCTAACAGACACCTGCTGAAGGTACACACACGTAAACACACACACACACACACACACACACACATGCACACACAAACACACACATACACACACACACACACACACACACACACACACACACACACACACACACACACACACACACACACACACACACACACACACTGCTTCTACCTTAAACTCGCAGACGCCTGTTGAAGGTGTGTCTGTCCACCTGTCCGTCCCCAGGAGCTGCTGTCCTTCCTCGGTGAGGTTGTGTCCCACCAGGACAGGAACAGGATGTCCCTGTGGAATGTTTCCATGGTGATAGCCCCCAACCTCTTCCCCAGCCGCCACGGAAACAAGCGCTGCGTCGCCCGGCAACAGCAGGAGATGGAGGAGGCTGTGGGCGCCGCTCACCTGGTCCAGCTGTTGGTCGCCCACCGAGACCTGCTGTGGACGGTAACCATGGCGACCACTGTACACCTGGCGAGACCCTAGCAACCCATTAAAACACGTCGGCCCTGAACTCGCTTCCTGCTGCTGCTTGCTAAGCGTCCAGCTAGTTTGTAATGTCCTTCTTTTTGGTTTATTCGCTATCAACTGCGTGGCCGATTTCGACGCGTTTCAATTTGCGTGGAGTCGCTACGACCAGAGCAGGAGACCTTCTGACGCGCTCATGACTTGAATAACTTTAAGTTTATTAACTCAGCGGGAACAAGTTATACATTATCGGTGATGTCCACTTCAACGTTCAAAGTCACGTTTGACGATTCATGATCCAATCTTTAAACTGCACGTCCTTTTCGGCTTTTGCTTTCATGTACTCTAGTTAAATTTTATTAAATATAAACGTCACTCAACGCGCACACACACAAACACACAGACAGATGGTAGGAGAAACGGGGCCCTTCCTCCCTGGTGCAGGTACCGTGCTTCCTGCTGGCCCAGGTGAGACGGGTGAACCAGGTGACCTGCCACAAGAAAGGTCTGAAGAAGAGACAGGACATGAACTACAAGAACCAGGTGAGAAGACCCGGACCTACCCTGAACCTAACCTTAAAGGGACAGACTCAACCCTACCCTGACTCTAAAGGTACAGACTCAAGACTCAACCCTACCCTGACTATAAAGGTACATAGCCCTAGAGAAATGTTCAGACTCCTAGCTAGAGATAAAGGTACAGGCGCATAGCCCTAGAGAAATGTACAGACTCCTAGCTAGAGATAAAGGTACAGGCTCATAGCCCTAGAGAAATGTACAGACTCCTAGCTAGAGATAACGGTACAGGCTCATAGCCCTAGAGAAATGTACAGACTCCTAGCTAGAGATAACGGTACAGGCTCATAGCCCTAGAGAAATTTACAGACTCCTACCTAGAGATAAAGGTACAGACTCATAGCTATAGAGAAAGGTACAGAGCCCTCGCTACAGAGAAAGGTACAGATGTCCCGTCTTCTCTCCAGGTGCCCAGTCTGTGGGAGGGGGTGATCCGAGTTCATGCCCCCCTACATTCCAAGGTTTCCATGGCGATACAACTGGATGGACACACCAGGGCCAAGGACGTCATCGCCCGCTTCCAATACGAGAACAGGTACACACACACACACACACACACACACACACAACAATATGACAACAGGGACACAGACAACACTACGAGAATAGGCACACAAACAACAATATGAGAACAGGTACACACACAACACTATGACAGAAGGTATACACACAACAATATGAGAATGGATGAGCATATGTTGTATGTATCATTCTTACAGGACGGGTTATGAGGACGTCAATTGTTTGTTCGAAGTTGGAGGAAACATTGGTGAGATTTAAATTCACTCAATTACAAATGTTACATTATTTATATATATACCTGTCTGCCTACCTATCTGTCTGTGTCTGCCTATCTGTCTGTCTGCCTACCTGTCTATCTGTGTGTCGGCCTGCCTACCTTCCTATACGTATGTCTGTCTGCCAACCTTTCTGCCTACCTTTGTGTCTGTCCGCCTACCTGTCTATCTGACCGATGTCCGTCTGCCTATATGTCTGTCTGACAACCTGTCTGTGTGTCTGTCTGTCTGCAGGAGAAAGGTGTCTCCACCCAGACACTGTGCTGATGGATGTCCACCTGGTGAACCCTTCCTGTAGCTGGCTGCTAAAACCTCGACCACAGGCCTCCCACCACTGGGCCTAATGCTACCGCTACTAGCATTATTACTACCACTGCTACTAGTATTATTACTACTACTGCTACTAGTATTACTGTACTAGTGTTACCACTGGGCCTAATGGGGTCATCCCTACGTTCCGCGGGTCCTATGTTCCCCGGGTCCTATGTTCCCCGGGTCCTATGTTCCCCGCTCAGGGAACATAGGACCCTTTTTTTAGAAAAGGTCCTATGTTCCCCGTTTTTCCCAAAAAGTGTCCTATGTTGCCCTGTAGCCATACATACCTGGGATGGCTACTGCTAATGGTAGTTATCTCGGCCGGAATTTGGCAGTAATGGGGGAAAAAGTAACAGACCGGGGAACATAGAACCATTTTTTTGAAAAAGGGTCCTATGTTCCCCGGTCACATACATATCGGGGAACGTACGACCCTTTTTGGGAAAGGTATAGTGGTTATTCGTACGGCGTCCGTAAGAATAGCAATTAGGATATTCGTACGCCGCGCCGTAAAAATACTGCATTAGTCTATTTTCACGGCAGGTTATGGTTAGGGTTAGGGTTAGGGTTATTACTATAATTAATTACTATAATTACGGTCGGCCCGGTTAGGGTTAGGGTTAGCGCCGAGCAGACTGATAGGTCAACTGCGGTCACGTGACAAGCTTGGTCGCCGTACGAATAGCCACTGCCTTTGGGAAAAGCGGGGAACATAGGACCCTTTTTTCAAAAAAGGGTCCTATGTTTCCCAGTCTCATACAAAGAGGGGAACATAGGACCCGGGGAACATAGAAACGCTCCCTGCCTAATGCTACCGCTACTAGCATTGTTAATACTACCGCTACTAGCATTATTAATACTACCGCTACTAGCATTATTAATACTACCGCTACTAGTATTATTATTACTACTGCTACTAGTAGTACAACTACCACCGCTACTAGTATTATTACTACTACCGCTACTAGTATTATTACTACTACTGCTACTAGTAGTACAACTACTACCGCTACAAGTATTATTACTACTACCGCTACTAGTATTATTTCTACTACTGCTACTAGTATTATTACTACTACTGCTACTGGTATTATAACTACTACCGCTAGTAGTATTACTGAACTAGTGTTACCACTGGCCCTAATGCTACGCCTACTAGTATTACTCCTACTACTCCTACTACTACTACGGCTACAACAAGTATTAGTACTTCTTCTATTAGTATTACTACTACTACTACTAGTATTATTAATACCATGGCTACTAGTATCAAAATACTACTTCTAGTATGAATATTACTAATACTACTATTACTACTACTACAAGTATTGATAGTACTACTGATGAAACTAGTATTACTACTGCCACTACTAGTATTACTCGACTAGTATTACTACTACTACGATTACTACAAAACTAGTATTACAGCTACTAGTAGTATTACTACAAATAGTGTTACTTCTACTACTGCTAATACTAGTATTACTACTACTGCTGCCTTATAATACTAGTATAACTATTACTACTGCTACTACTAGTATTATTAGTAGTCCCAATGCTATGAATATTAGTACTAGGGTTTCTATCTAGCACCACAGTATTACTACTACTATTATGACTATTTGTACTACAGTATTACTACTACTACTACTAGTACTTCTATGTATATTAGTACTACACTATAGCACTATAAGAATAGTTTCCATGCATTCCAGCCTGATAAATACTTGATAATATATATTGCAGCCCCTTTACATATCTTATAGATTACGAACAATAAGCAGCATGTAGAATAATTACAATAAATACAATAAAAACAGGAGCCTTTTAAATCAGGTTAAAAGGTAACCTTTATGTGAATTATGAATTATACGACTTTTATATTTAGGGAAGGTCATTCGTTTGCTCATAATTAATATATTTTATTTAAAAAGTAATACATTTGATCAAGATGTCTGCCATGAATTTCTAACATCTTCTTGTATGACATGTTAACCTTTTTGGAAGTTTAATTTTAAACTATAATAAATATATACATGAACAGAAGTTGAATGTTTTGAATAAGCATCAGGGTCAAGCTGTGGAACTTCTTCTATCTTACAACTTTATCTGCTGTTTTCAATGTGTTAAAAACGTCACTGAGATCCATCACATGGGGGCGTGTCCATTGGTGGACTGTACCAAGAAGGGTTGAAGGTAGGGGAGTTGTGGTTGACTGTACCAAGGGAGGTGGGAATGAGGGGGAATGGTGGTTGAACGTACCAACTGAGGCTGGAAGTAGGGGACTGGTGGTGGACTGTACCAAGTGAGGCAGTAATCATAAACACCACAAACTAAGAAATGAAATGTATTTATTAGGAACAACGCTGTATTCGATTAGTTTACAGACACATTTTCATCATATGCAAGGAAAATAGAATCGATGTGAGAAACCTTTATCAAATGGTTTAATCCTCGTCAAACATTGTTAATTCTCTTGAGTCATTAAAAATGGCTAAAATACACGTTTCAACGAAAACATTCAGCTGAAGCTAATCGAAGCAAAAGCTAATATAGCATATAGCCAGTAGCTAACAACACTAATAAAGCCATAAGTGTGGACTAAGAGGACTGTGTGTGTGTGTGTGTGTGTGTGTGTGTGTGTGTGTGTGTGTGTGTGTGTGTGTGTGTGTGTGTGTGTGTGTGTGTGTGTGTGTGTGTGTGTGTGTGTGTGTGTGTGTGTGTGTGTGTGTGTGTGTGTGTGTGTGTGCACGTGTGTTGACCAATAGGAATCAGGCAGCGTGTGGCTGGGCAGCAGGGCAGGAGTTGGGCGTGACCCCGGACAGGAAAGAGGCGGAGCTCAGGTCCAGAACCTTGGTCACATGGCCCTTTACGAGCCTCACCTCCTTCATGCAGCCTCTTAGCGAGGTTCTTGATGACAGGCTGTTCTGTTTCACCGCACCTAGGGGAGAGAGAGGACGACTTAGTAATGGTCTGTCACGTGCGTGTGTGTGTGTGTGTGTCTGTGTGTGTGTGTGTGTGTGTATGTGTGTGATTCAAGGATGGTTGTGAGTGTGTCTGTGATGCTTGGGTGGGTGTGTGTATGTGTGTATGTGTTTGTGATGCAAGCGTGGGTGGATGTGTGTGTGGATGATGTGTGAGTCGAAGTGTGTGTGTGTGTGTGTGTGTGTGTGTGTGTGTGTGTGTGTGTGTGTGTGTGTGTGTGTGTGTGTGTGTGTGTGTGTGTGTGTGTGTGTGTGTGTGTGTGTGCGTGCGTGCGTGCGTGCGTGCGTGCGTGCGTGTCTTACTTGGATATCCTCCCAGATACACGGGGTTGTTGGTCTCAGCAGAGGTGGATTGTGGGTAGGGGTTTTGGGTGCTGGAGGTTTTTCCATCCACAATGAGCAGCAGGCTGTTCTTACTCTTCTTGGCCACCAGGTGGTGCCAGAGGCCGTCACACACCCCAGAGACCGACTCCACGGACACACGGCCTGCCCCGTTGTTCACATGGAAGACCACCTGAACGCACCACAGCAGGTCGGGTTACATTACGTTGGATTAGGGTCAATTTAGGTTCGACTAGGTTCGATACAATGACAAGATATTGGGTTGGTTTAGATTAGATTAGATGAGGTTAAAACAAATTATATTCGATTATATTGGGTTGGTTTAGATTAGATTAGGTTCTATCAAATTAGATTACATAAAATTGGGTTGGTTCAGATAAGATTAGATTACATTTAGTTAGTTTAGATTAAATTAGATTTGGTTCAATCTAATCTAATTATATTAGATTGGGTTTGTTCAGATTAGATTAGATCAGATTAGATTAGATGTCCTGTACTCCACCTTTCTGTTGATGATCTCCAGACCAATCGCGTCCACCTTGGAGCTGCTGATGCCCAGTAACACAGCTTCTGATTGGCCGGTCCGGAACTCCAGAGACACCGACATGTCGGAGCCGACCTTATATCCCTCAGGCACTGATATACACACACACAAAGTGGAAGGATGTTAACACACACACACACACACACACACACACACACACACACACACACACACACACACACACACACACACACACACACACACACACACACACACACACACACATAAAAATACTTACCGAGAGCAGCGTATCCTGTGCCGTTGAAGTAACTTCCTGTCTGTGAGTGTGTGAAACAGGAAGTAGTATTGTGCTGGGAGGCGGGCGTCTCCAAGCGGACCCCGTTAAGACTGACGGCCTGGACACACCCTGGGAGGCTGTGGGTCACCTGCACAGGTAGAGAGACAGGTCGGGAGACAGGTCAGATAGACAGGTAGAGAGACAGGTAGAGAGACAGATCAGACAGACAGGTAGACAGGTGAGACAGGTAGAGAGGCAGGTAGATAGACAGGTGGGGAGACAGGTGAGATAGACAGGTAGAGAGGCAGGTAGAGATACAGGTAGGGAGACAGGTCAGATAGACAGGTAGACAGAAAGGTTTGTGTGTGTGTGTGTGTGTGTGTGTGTGTGTGTGTGTGTGTGTGTGTGTGTGTGTGTGTGTGTGTGTGTGTGTGTGTGTGTGTGTGTGTGTGTGTGTGTGTGTGAGACTCACGTTGGAGGTCTTCCAGGTGTGTGTGTGAGCCAGCCCTCCCAGGTAAAAGGTCTTGTCCACATCCAGCTGGTTGCCCCTCACAGACACAGGGTCTGATGACACGCCGTCTATCGCCATGGAGACCCAGCGCTTGGCAAACTCGGTCCGCACCTGAGAGGGAGGGGGGTTAGTGTGTAGCAGAGAGTGTGTGTGTCTGTGAGTGTGTGTGTTTTAGTCTGTGTGTGTGTGTGTGTGTGTGTGTGTGTGTGTGTGTGTGTGTGTGTGTGTGTGTGTGGTGTGGGTGTGTGTGTTTGTGCGTGTGTGTGTGTGAGTGCACGTGCGTGTGGGTGTGTGTGTATATGCGCGAATCGGAGTTTGTGTGTGTGCGTTTGGTACGCGTGATTATGTGTGTTTGTGTGCGTGTGTTTGTGTGTGTACGTATGCATACGCGTGTGTGCGTGCGTGCGTGTGAGTGAGTGTGTCTCACCGTGTGCCACTGTCCGTCGTTGACCGGGTGGGCGGAGCTAGCGGAGGCGCGGCCTCGGCCCTGGTCCAGTGTGAAGGTCAGCCGCCCCCCCCTAAGCTGCAGAGTGGCGTAGTCCATGTGGTTGGAGTTGGTCAGCAGGTAGACCAGTCCACTGTCAGCGTGGGTACGCACTGACAGCTTCAGCACAAAGCTACACACACACACACATACACACACACAGGATGTTACTGACTGTTCAATTATTGATAATAACGCATCAATGTCACATCATGATTTGTGATTATTGATTGTGTGTACGTGTTTGTGTGCGACTGTGCGTGTGTGTGTATTTGTGTGTACCTCTTGCGGACAGTGCTGGGGTTTATATTGAAGGTCATGTGACTGTGTTTGGAAAAACCAAACTGATGGGCTGACGACAGGAAGGTTGGCTCCTCCCCCGAGACACACTGGACCAATCAGAAAACAATCAGCAACAAATCAGAACCAATCATCAGAAACATTGCATCATTGTCTTTTATGCTATTATGTGTATTATGTTGTATGTGTGTTGTTTAGTATGCGTGTGTAATGTACTATGCGTCTTATGTGTGTTGTTTAGTATTTGTGTATTTTGTGTGTAGTATAGTGTGTAATGTACCGTGAGTGATTGTGGCGCAGGAGCGTTGAGCTGAGTGGGAGGAGTCACGGCTGAGTGGGATGGGTTTGGCGTGGGCTCTAATTCCTGGTCGTCTGGAAGCACCGCCCCCCTGGTCCTCTCCTCCAATAGACAGCTGTCTAGCTGCACCCCGTCATACCTCAAAGCATCCGATAGGTCCACCAACCTGTCAATCAAAACAGCATGTCGGCAAATTAAACTTCCTCACCAGACTGACAGAAACAGAGACAGTCAGTTAGACAGAGGGTGAAACAGGCAGAAAGAGAATGAGACAGAAAGGCGAACAGACAGAAAAGACAGACAGGCAGACAGGAAGGAACGAACCGACAGACAGACAGACAGACAGGCAGACAGAGAAACAGACATACAGAGAATAGACAGACAGACAGACAGACAGACAGACAGACAGACAGACAGACAGACAGACAGACAGACAGACAGAAAGAGAAACAGACATACTTGTCGTTGACTATTAGATTCTGGATGCAGCCGCGGAAGGATCTGGAAGCATTCTGTGATCTGATTGGCAGACGGCTCTCCTGTCCTAAGGGAAGCCCACCAATGAAGATAGAGGAGGGCGGCAGAGAGGAGGATCCACCCAATGACAGGGGAGTTGACTCCACATGGTCCTCATCAACCCGCACCGTCAGCATTCTGAGAGAGAGAACACCAAGTTAGTACTGTGTTGAAAAAGTAATATCCTAGTACTATATTAGTACTGTGTTGAAAAAGTAATATCCTAGTACTATATTAGTACTGTGTTGAAAAAGTAATATCCTAGTACTATATTAGTACTGTGTTGAAAAAGTAATATCCTAGTACTATATTAGTACTGTGTTGAGAAAGTAATATCCTAGTACTATATTAGTACTGTGTTGGAAAAGTAATATCCTAGTACTATATTAGTACTGTGTTGGAAAAGTATAATATTCCTAGTACTATATTAGTACTGTGTTAGAAAAGTATAATCCTTGTACTATATTAGTACTGTGTTGATAAAGTACTACGGTACTATTCTATTAGTGCAGTACTAGGTTATGACTGTGTTGATAAAGTACCACAGTATTATCTATAGTACTATATAGCTCTAGGTAGTACTATGCTAGTACTGTTGTTATGTTAGCATGTGCTATTCTGCATGCGTGTGGTTTCCATGGAAACACTTACTTCCTGGTCCTAGAGATGATGAGGGAGTGGTCCCGGCCGTCTGTGAACACTCCGCTCCGGGGTTTCACCACCACCCGTTGGCTAGCTCCGCCCCCAAAGCTTAGCTCCACCCCTACACCGCCTGGAACCAGTTGGACCACCAGGAGGAACTGGGAACGCACACACACACACACACACACACAAACAAGCACACACAAGCATATTGTTATGTTTATTATTCTTATAGTTAATGTTACATAAGTACTCGTTCTGTTTCCTGGTATGAAACTTAAACCCGCCATAGCTACCTTTGCTTTTGGTGTGTTGTTGAAGGCAACCAATAGCAGCCCAGAGGAGTTCCTGGTGGAGAAGGTGAGGAACAGCTCCCCCGCGTGGCCGAGAGAGGGAGCAGCCAGCTGCACATACCCCTCCTTTAACATCGACACACTCCTCACCGCCTGCAGACAGACAGACAGGTAGAGACACGGTTTTACATTTGGCTTTGCTCTAGCTAGACTAGACTATCTCTAGTGAGCTCTCAATAAGCTGCTTTTATTTGGGCTAGTTAGCTGTCAGTTAGCTGGGTTTATTTAGGGGTAGTTAGCTACTAGTTACCTGTTGTTATCTCTAGCTAGATTAGTTAGCTGCTGGTAAGCTACGGACGCCTCTATCTAGGGGAAATTAGCTACTAGATCGTTTTGGTCACCGCTATCCAGGCAAGAAAGATGCTAGTTAACTGTGGTAACCTCTATCCATAATAGTTAGCATCCAGCAATTTTCCTCTAGCGGTGCTAGCTAGTGTTGATCGGCCGTTACCTCGAGCACGCAGCCCTTCTTCACCCCGTAGGCGTCCTGCAGGAGGTCAAAGTTCGAGCGAGCGATCTCCACGTTCTTTATGCACCCGACGAAAGACCTGGATACCACCTGGCGTCTGCAGACAGACAGTTAGGGAGACAGACAGGTTCATGGAGATGAGTGAGCAATGTGAAGAGATGGAGGGTTGTCACTGATTGTCGATGTCGATGTCGGCGGCAGTGGGTGAAGCTCCCACCTGATTGGTCGAGAGGCAGGAAGTCCTCCTATGTAAATGGGGTCGAGGTCGGCTCGGTTCAGATCGGAGGCCGTCCCGCGCGACTCCGCCTCCAACACCTCCTTCTCTGATGATTGGTCAGCAGCCATGATGGACAGGTAGCCTGGAGACGGATACACAGAGTCAGACAGATGGAAGGACTTACAGAAAGAAAGACAGAGAAGTCGACCGATGGACAGACAGAAGGACAGACAGACAGCTCACCCTTGCGTCTGTTTCTCTGCAGGGTGATCTTGGTCCAGACTCCAGAGTTGTATGTCTTGGTGGAGGTCATCGCCAGGGCGCCCGAACCCAGGTCAAAGGTCAAACGGAAACGTCCCTCAACCAGTTCCATGGACAGGAAGTCACGCTACAGGAAGTGAACAAAGACAGGAAGTCACGCTACAGGAAAATAGCAAACACAGGATATCACACTATTTGACGTAAACAAGTAACAGGAAGTCTGGCTACAGGAAGTAAACAACAAACCGAAAGTCAGGCTTCAGGAAATAAACAACAAACAGGAAGTCAAGCTAGCGAAAGTAAACAACAAACAGTGACAGATAGCTACAGGAAGTAAACAACAAACAGGAAGTGAGGCTACAGGAAGGAAAGAACAAACAGGAAGTGAGGCTACAGGAGGTAAACAACAAACAGGAAGTGAGGCTACAGGAGGTAAAGAGCGTACGGTGGCGTTGGAGGCGAGGTAGAGCAGCAGGCCGTTGGGGGAGAGGCTCTTGAAGAGCAGCACGATGGAGGTGGAGATGGACCTGAGGGCCTTCTGCACCACGGAGAACCCACTGCCGTCGAACAGGAAGGAGGTCTCCTCCGACTGGGGACTACTCACACACACACACACACACACACACACACACACACACACACACACACACACACACACACACACACACACACACACACACACACACACACACACACACACACACAGGCAAAGGCACACAAACAGACAGGCACAAACCCAGACACACACAGGGACAGACACACACATGCAGAAAGACACACACACGGGCCAAGACACACAAAAACACACAGGCACAGACACACACAGGCACGCACACAAAAGTACACAAACACATTGGTTAAATTTGATTATTTTGTTATTGTTTATGTTATAATTATTGGGCATGTGGGATTGTCTTTGTGTGTATGTCTTAGTGTGTGTGTGTGTATGTGTGTGTGTATGTGTATGTGTATGTGTACACGTACGTGTGGGGGTTCTTGTGTTTGTGCGTGTTGTGGCAACCTGTCTCTGGCACAGGGCCCCTGGAGGCCAAGGGGGCCGGTTGTGGAGGCGGTGTAGTACCACCGATTCTCAACAGATGGCGCCAGTAAGAACATTGGTGCCAATCATTAAAATGCGGAGCACCTGAGGAGCAGGTGGGGCAGCATGCTTTAAAAAGCATGCTTCCACACTCACTCAGGGCTCTCCTGGTTCGCGTGTGCGGAGAGACCAAGTCTCGTGGGTGATGTGATTCCACCCGGAGGAACAAGACTGTCGATTCCTCCCAAGCTGAGTTTTGTTTGCTTTGGTAGATATATGATTAATGTTGGAATAAAAGTGCCATTTTGTCTCTAAGTAATTTCCAGTTTGATTGGAAGGAGGCGGCTCACTCACCAAGCCGGGTTGCCACAGTGTGTGTACATGTGTATGTGTGTGTGTATGTGGTTGCATGTACGTGTATGTGTGTGTGTGTGTGTGTGTGTGTGTGTGTGTGTGTGTGTGTGCGCGCGTACCTGGTGAAGCAGCCCCTGCACCGCCCCTCTCTCCTGACGTAGTTCCACAGGCCGATGTTCTTCTCGTTCAGAGAGGCGTCGCCCATACAGCCCCGGAAGGTGGAGGCCCGCAGCGCAGAGGGAACCTACACACACACACACACACACACACACACACACACACACACACACACAGACACACACAGAGAGAGACACAGACACACACACACACACCCACACACACAGAGACACACACCACACCATACACACAAGCACACATGTTATTTATGTGGACAGAAATTTTATAATTGCAAAATAATGTGTGTGTGTGTGTGTGTGTGTGTGTGCATGTGTATTTGTGTGAATGTGTGTGTCTATGGTGTGTGTTTATGTGTGTGGGTCTGTATGGTGTGAATGTGTGTGTCTGCATGGCGTGTGTGCGTGCCTGTGTGTATGTGTGTGTGTGTGTGTATATAGCGTGTATGTGTGTGTCTGCATGGCGTGTGTTTGTGTGCTTGTGCGTGTGTGTGTGTTGTACCTGGGTGTGCTGGCCCATCCCTCCTATATGGATCACAGTGTTGTTGTCCACATCTAGGATCTGAGCCAATCCTGGGGACTGGGCGGTTGCCGGGGGCAACAGGGCGGAGCCTGACTCCAGCTGCTGGACTGACAGGGAGCCGTGGAGCCCGAACCTGGAGACAACAACACAGCACTCGTTAACTAATGAACAGTAACGTAATGAACAGTAACGTAAAGTAAAGTGAAGTAATGGAAATTAATGTAAAGTAATGTAAAGCAAAGTCC
>NC_079434.1:18144743-18154743 GCF_026213295.1 Gadus chalcogrammus | reverse complement strand
ATAGTACTAATGACAAAAACACAACGCAATACTGTTATACTACTGATAAAAATACTATTAATACTACTGATAACACAAACATAACGCAATACTGCTAATACTACAGATAACAATACTGTTAATACTACTGATAACACAATACTAGTAATACTACTGGTACTGGTACCATCTACTGGTACTGCTTTGTCTCCATTTAGTACATAACACCACACAAACCTATCAATACTATAGATAGTATTTAGTAGCATTGCAGTACTTACTTCAGTAGCATTGTTTAGCTCCTCCCTCAAAGAGAGGGTGAGGGACAGCAGGTCTTGGCTCTCCTCCAACAGGACTGAGACCGAGTCCTCAGAAGACCTGAGGTCCTGATGGACAGACTGGGAGGGAGAGAGAGAGAGAGAGAGAGAGAGAGAGAGAGAGAGAGAGAGAGAGAGAGAGAGAGAGAGAGAGAGAGAGAGAGAGAGAGAGAGAGAGAGAGAGAGAGAGAGAGAGAGAGAGAGAGAGAGAGAGAGAGAGAGATATTGTTAACCTCAGTAAGTGTTAACGGCTATTGTACTTCAGACTTTAAGTGACTGTATCTATGATAAACTACAGATTGTAACTGTGATAAAGGACAGACTGTAGCTGTGACAGGCAGACAGAGATACAGTCAAGCAGAAATGCAGACAGACAGACAGACAGACAGACAGACAGACAGACAGACAGACAGACAGACAGACAGACAGACAGACAGACGGACAGACGGTGAACACACAGTAAGTGTGCTAGAGAGACGGACAGAAAGAGAGACAGACAGGCAGACAGGCAGACAGGCTTCTCACCTGGTGTTGTGCGTGCTGTGTGAGTACTTTGTCCAGGATGGTGTGTGTGTGGTTGTTATGCTGGACAGCGTGTTTAAGCAGGGTGTGTGCGTGCTGCAGGCTGTGTGTGTGTCCAGACAGAGAGGAGTCCAGCTGATTGACTCTGCCCTCTAGCGCCGCCCTGCTGGTGTGGAAGTCCGCCTGCACTGTCTGGAGCAGAGAGGAGGCCAGCCTGAGAGGGGAGGAGGAGGGTTAATACACGCTGTACACAATCATATACACACAATACACTAATATACACTACCATATACACACTATGGACAATACTACACTACTATACACACTAATATACACTTCTGTACACTACTATGCACACTAATATACACTTCTGTACTATACACTACTATACACACTAATATACACTTCTGTACACTACTATACACACATATACACTACTATACACAGGGTTACCAAACACACAATATACACAGTACTATATAGTACTACACAATGCTATACAAACTAATGTACACATTTATACATAAATATACAGACTAATATATATATACAATACATCCAAACCAAACCATACACATTACCATATGCATTAATAAACAGACTAATCTATACACTAACATATGCACTTACAGAACATGCACTAACAGTCTAACACACACTAACGCACGCTGACACACTCTAACCCTAACACACACACACCTGTGTTGGTGCGAGGCTGTGCCATTGGTCAACTGGACCGCTCTGATGGAGTCCAACATCGACTCCATCTCCTCCAGCAGCCCCTCGTGATTGGCCAGCTGTAGCCCCGCCTCCTCCGTCTGGTTCAGATCTCCCGCCTCCTGCTGGAGGTCTACACCAATCAAAGAGCAGGAGGTCTTTACAGGAACCAATCTGAGAGCAGGACGCCTCTGCACTGTGATGGTGTTGGTGTGTGTGTCTTTTATGTGTGTGTTAATCCTGAGGAGTATGAGAGGTCACGTGATAGATGACACTGATCAGTCTTATTGATTACCCAGGATGTCGGCTTGGAGTGTGATTATGGTCTCCAGGAGTGTTGCACCCTGGGAAACCTTGTGAGTGGTGGACACGCCTAGTTCCTCCACGTCATCAGACAGACGGGTGGCCTGGCCAATCAGGAGAAGAGGAGGCACGGTCAGCAACATCACACACACACACACACTCAGATATCCATACACACACACACACACACTCAGATAGACACACACATGAACACACACTCAGATATCCACATAAACGTACACACACATAAACGTACACACACAGTCAGATATACATACAAACAGAAACAAACCTGTAGACCCACACGCACGCACACGCACACACACACACACACACACACACACACACACACACACACACACACACACACACACACACACACACACACACACACACAAAAACACAGCCTCAGATACACAAAGACACACAAAAACATAAACGAAAACAAACTCTCACACAAAGAGACATGCAAAATCATACACACACACACTCGCACACACACACACACACACACACACACACACACACACACACACACACACACACACACACACACACACACACACAAACCTGCTTCAGCAGAGCAGAGAGGTCAGAGGTCAGCAGATGTAGCTGGTCGTCCACACTGGAGAGATGGGAGGGCAGAGAAGCACCCACCACCTGTAGAGAGAGAACGTAATAACATGTTTTACATACTGCGGTATAGTATCTCATAGGTACATTTATTGTTTCATTTGTAATGATATTGTGTGTGTGTGCATGTAAAGTGTGTATCTGAATGTGTTTCTGAACGTGTATCTCGATGTGTGTACAGTTTGTATAGTGTGTATATAGAGTGTGTACCTGTGTGTTTCTTTTGTGTGTGTCTCTGTGTGTAAATATCGTGGACCTGTGTATCACTGTGTATAGTGTGTCCGTGTGTGTATACATAGTGTGTACCTGTATATCACTGTGTATAGTGTTTCACAATGTGTGTATGCATAATGTGTACATAGTGTGTACCTGTGTGTGTCAGTGTGTGTGTGTGTGTTAGTTTGTGTATAGTGTGTACCTGTGTGTGTAGTTAGTGTGTGTACAGTGTGTACCTGTGTGTGTAGTTAGGGTGTGTATAGTGTGTACCTGTGTGTGTAGTTAGTGTGTGTACAGTGTGTACCTGTGTGTGTAGTTAGTGTGTGTACAGTGTGTACCTGTGTGTGTAGTTAGTGTGTGTATAGTGTGTACCTGTGAGGTCCTGTTCTCTAGCGCCCTCAGCTGGCTGAACGGTGCCAGGCTGACTCCGGTCAGGTTCACAGACAGGAAGTGGACGTGAAGCGCTTCCAGGTCGTCCAGGAGGACCCCGGTGCAGTCGTCATCACAGGCTGAGGATACACACACACACACACACACACACACACACACACACACACACACACACACACACACACACACACACACACACACACACACACACACACACACACACACACACACACACACACACACACACACACACAGGAACACACACACACACACACAGGAACACACACGCACACACAAACACAGGAACACAAATGCCCAAGCACACAGACACACATACAAGAACACACACACACACACACACACACACACACACACACACACACACACACACACACACACACACACACACACACACACACACACACACACACACAAGCACACAAGCACACGAACAAACACACATACGAGTCAGAAAGAGTGGCATGACTGCAATCGAGCATGTGTGTGTGTGTGTGTGTGTGTGTGTGTGTGTGTGTGTGTGTGTGTGTGTGCGTGCGTGTGCCCGTGTGTGTGTGTGTGTGTGTGTGGCTGTGTGTGTGTGTGTGTGTGTGTGTGTGTGTGTGTGTGTGTGTGTGTGTGTGTGTGTGTGTGTGTGTGTGCGTGTGCGTGAGGTACTCACACACACACTGCTGCTCCTCGAGGACGTGTCTGTCTGCACACTGGTCACAGAGACGACCTCTGACCCCCGGCCTGCAGCTGCACCGGCCGGTGACGTCGTCGCACACGGCGTGCAGAGACCCCCACTCGCTGCAGCCGCACGCCTCGCACCGGCCCCCCGCCGACCAGGGGTTACCGTGGTAACCCACCGAACACCTGGCGACAGGTGAGACAATGGTCACACACACACACACACACACACACACACACACACACACACACACACAAACATATACACGTATACACAGCCCTTGTAAATATATAGTAGTATAATATATATGATAGTAGTAGTAGTAATATAATATATATATATATAGTAGTATTAGTGTAATATTTATAATAGCATGAGCTTAATATATATATATATATATTATATATATATATATATATATATATATATATATAGTATACAACCGTCTATGTACCGCTGACAGTATTTCCCCTGGTTTCCAGGTTGCAGTATAATATACAGTATATAGTAGTAGTATATTATATGTAGTAGTAGTAGTATACTATACCTAGTATATAACAGTGTGTACTGATTGTGTGTCGTACTTTCTGGCACTTTATAATACTACTTAGCATTGTGTAGCGTCTTATCCTAGCTGTCTTTGTTTGCATACAGGAAATGGGTTAACCTAGCGATTGTTAGTGCTTGGCACTTGGTTCTATGAATATCCTTACTGTACCGGTAGAGATATATTGTTGTTTTTCTATCTTCTGACAAATGTAGTTGTTGCAAGTTGCTTTGGATAAAACCATCTGCTAAATGCCCTAAATGTAAATGTAAATATAACAGTCTATTTACCTCTCACAGTATCTCCCCTGGTATCCTTGTTCACAGGCAGTGCAACGGAAATCTCCCATCTCCTCAGATACACAGGTAGGGCTGAAACTACACGTGCACGTGCACACGCACACGCACACGCACACACACACACACACACACACACACACACACACACACACACACACACACACACACACACACACAATGAATGTTACAAATAGAGATCAGGAATATCCTTATTGTTTGTATTACAATTATATTATATTATTAGTGTAATTATGTATTTAAAGTGTAGTTCACCTGTTGTCCTTCAGGGGGCAGGCACATGGAGAACAGTCGTTGATGGATCCCGTCACTATCCCATAATATCCAGAAGCACATTGGTCACAACTCGTCCCTGTAGTGTGATGCTGGCAGTTCTACACACACACAGACACGCACATACAGACATACACAGAAATATGAGTATATACAGGTACATAAATGTATGTGTGTGTGTGCGTGTGTGCGTGCGTGCGTGCGTGCGTGCGTGCGTGCGTGCGTGCGTGCGTGCGTGCGTGCGTGCGTGCGTGCGTGCGTGCGTGCGTGCGTACCAGGCAGTCCCCTGTGTCTGGGTCACAGCTGTGTGAGTGCTGGCTGCAGGAGCAGGCCAGGCAGGGGGCGGCCAGCAGGGTCTTCATCTGGTGGGGGCTCAGAGAGGGGAGGGGCTGGCGGTAGAACCCCGGGGAACACTCCTACAACACACACACATATACACACGTTATATACACACTCCTACAACACACACACATATACACACGTTATATACACACTCCTACAACACACACACATATACACACATTATGTACACACTCCTACAACACACACACATATACACACGTTATATACACACTCCTACAACACACACACATATACACACGTTATATACACACTCCTACAACACACACACATATACACACGTTATATACACACTCCTACAACACACACACATATACACACGTTATATACACACTCCTACAACACACACACATATACACACATTATGTACACACTCCTACAACACACACACATATACACACGTTATATACACACTCCTACAACACACACACATATACACACGTTATATACACACTCCTACAACACACACACATATACACACGTTATATACACACTCCTACAACACACACACATATACACACGTTATATACACACTCCTACAACAAACACACATATACACACACTATATACACACTCCTGCAACACACACACTGTGCACACATTATATACACACTCCTACAACACACACACATATACATACATTATATACACACTCCTACAACACACACTGTGCACACATTATATACACACTTCTACACACACACACACACACACACACACACACACACACACACACACACACACACACACACACACACACACACACACACACACACACACACACACACACACAGAGCTTTGATCACATTAATATAAACACATGTATCAATAATAATATAAACATCGTGACGTCACCTGACAGGAGAGCCCAGCGTATCCAGGTGGGCAGTCACATGACTCGATGTATCTGGCCACGCCCCCCGCCACCCCCGACAACTCCTCCTCCAGGGCCGTTTCCATGGTGATGTTGGCGATTCTGTTGAACACGCACGGTGACGGGGTAAGGGCTATGCAGAGTCCATGTTAACTCTGATCAAGTGAGTCTTGAGTCTTTGGCGGAAGCTGGTGAGAGCCGAAAGTATGTCGGCAAAAGCCGGAGTGTTCTCCGATGTCCCCACTGGTGAACACACCCCTCCATGTCCCCACTGGTGAACACACCCCTCCATGTCACCACTGGTAAACACACCCCTCCATGTCATTTGACCAGGGCAGCGCGATCGACTTAACAGAGTAAATGGCTTGAATGAAGGATTCTCTTCTTGCAAGGTGCTACGGAACGTCTCATTAATATATATACTGTATATATATATATATATATATATATATGTATATAAAGTACGCACTGTATATATATAAGTATAAAGTACGCAGTAGTACCTGCTCTGTACGAGGTCCTTCCCGTAGTATACAGTGTATAGTATAAGTACGCAGTAGTACCTGCTCTGTACGAGGTCCTTCCCGTAGTACACAGTATATAGTATAAGTACGCAGTAGTACCTGCTCTGTACGAGGTCCTTCCCGTAGTATATAGTATAAGTACGCAGTAGTACCTGCTCTGTACAAGGTCCTTCCCGTACGAGGCCTTGATCAGGAGGTACTGGACGCTGCTCAGGACCGACAGGAAGTCAGCGTGGCTCACGGCCTTGTTGGAGACCGCGTTGAAGTACCTCCAGGAGAACTACACACACACACACACACACAAGAAAGCAGCCAGAGTATATAATATTATATAATAGTGCTAAAGTAATATTAGAGTATGTTATATTATGTAGTACTAATCAGAATATATAATACTTTATAGTAGACGTAATCATAGTATGTAATATTATATTGCATTGCTAACTTGAGTATGTGGTACTATACAGTAGTAGTAATCACAGTGTGTAATACTTTATAGTAGTAGTAATCACAGTATGTTATACTCTATAGTAGTACTAAAAGTCAGGATGCTTTACCTCTGTCATTGGGATGTCGTGCCTGGTCCTGATGCCGTTGCTAGGGGCAACCATATCCCTGTATATCACCAGCTTCTTCAATGTCCCGCCCCTAATGAGGATCTGAGGCTCCTGATTGGCTAATCCAACGCCATTGTCAGCATAGAAGACAACTTCATAGGATAGCAGTCCACCGTAGGACAAGAGCTGGACCAATCAAAGAGAAGGATTTACATTTTTAGAAGAACGATTCTGTTCATGGCTGCTATTGATAAGCTAAAAGCAAGGCTAACTCCAAGGCTAACCGCTAGTCTTATGGCTAGGCTAACAGCTAGGCGTATGCTAGGCTCACCTATAGGTCAGGCTCACGTCTAGGTTAACAGCTAGGCTTATGGCTAGGCTTATTCCTAGGGAAATGGCGAGGTAATGGCTAGGCTAACAGCTAGGATAATGGCTAGGCTAACCCCTAACGGCTTGGCTAAGGCTTGGCTCGCTGCTACTCTGGTACCTTGTTTCCTTCAAACTGCCGGGGCAGCCGCCAGTACAACGGGCCGGCTAGCTTGTCGGCGCTGTACTCGCGCATGTCCAGCAGCATGTCGCCGCCCTGGTGGTAGACCCCGGTCAGCTCCCCCTGCAGGCTGAACTGAGTCACTACAGGGAGGAGAGCTGGGGAGGCACCCAGGCTCACCTAGAGAGAGAGAGAGAGAGAGAGAGAGAGAGAGAGAGAGAGAGAGAGAGAGAGAGAGAGAGAGAGAGAGAGAGAGAGAGAGAGAGAGAGAGAGAGAGAGAGAGAGAGAGAGAGAGAGAGAGAGAGAGAGAGAGAGAGAGAGAGAGAGAGAAAATGTGATGGGTTAGTGTTATCTGTATGGGTGTTTGTAAGGTAAGGATGAGTGTATGTAAGGTGACGATATTTGTGGTAGTGTGTGTGTGCTTGTGTTTGTCTGTTTGTAGGTGTGTGTGTGTGTGCTTGTTAGTGCACGTGAGTGTGTGTTTGCGCATGTGTGTGTGTGTGTGTGTACCGGTACACGCAGCAGTCCTCCTCTCTCCTCACAGACGCTGGAGACTCCGGAGCAGAAACACGGGGAGCAGCCGTCCGGGTTCTCAGACATCAGACCGAAGGTCCCCGACACACACTCGTTACAGCCCCGCCCGCCCACACTGGCCTGACACACACACACACACACAGAGACACACACACACACACACACACACAGAGACACACACAGATACACACGGAGACACACACAGGAACAGAGAATACATGTATTGATTAGATCAATTGTATGACGTAAGTTTGAGTCCATCACATTGTAACATAAAATCCCTCTTAGACACACACACACACACACACACACACACACACACACACACACACACACACACACACACACACACACACACACACACACACAAACACACACCCCTTCCCTTATCTTACACACACAAACACACACTCCCTTACCTCACACACACACTCCCTTACCTTACACACACACAAACACACACTCCCTTACCTTACACACACACGTCCCTGTGTCTCTGCAGTCACACACTCCCTTACCTTACACACACACACACACACTCCCTTACCTTACACACACACGTCCCTGTGTCTCTGCAGTCACACACTCCCTTACCTTACACACACACGTCCCTGTGTCTCTGCAGTCACACACTCCCTTACCTTACACACACACACACACACTCCCTTACCTTACACACACACGTCCCTGTGTCTCTGCAGTCACACACTCCCAGTGATTGGTTGCAGAGGTCCTCCCTGGTACCGGCCACATCGCAGCCGCACGCTTGGCATTCTGGGTAACCATGGTGTCCCGGAGAGCACTCGTCACATGACCTCCCCGAGAAGCCCATTTGGCACGGACACCTGCCATTGGTCAGGTCACACTGGAGGGCGGAGCATCCTTTGGCAGAGCAGTCACATGCCTACAGACAAAGTCAATGTCAGTTAGGCTGTGTGTGTGTGTGTGTGTGTGTGTGTGTGTGTGTGTGTGTGTGTGTGTGTGTGTGTGTGTGTGTGTGTGTGTGTGTGTGTGTGTGTGTGTGTGTGTGTGTGTGTGAGTGGTAGGGTGTGTGTGTGTGTTTGTTCATTACCTGACATCCTCTGACGGGGTCGTGACCCCAGTATCCTGTCTCACACCTCTCACACTCCTCCCCCTCTGTGTGGGGGGGACAGATACACACTCCGGTGGCCGGGTGACAGTTGCCATGGGTACGGGCACAGTCACACGCTGGGAACGAGGTAAGCAAAAGGGTTACCATGAATACCAGTACACCGGTACCGTCAGCAGATGAGGAGAGGAGAGAGGAAGAAGGGAGAGAGGAGGAGGAAGAGGGGAGAGGAAGAGGAGGGGGGAGAGAGGAGAGGAGGAAGAGGGGAGAGGAGAGGAGGGGGGAGAGAGGAGAGGAGGAAGAGGGGAGAGGAGAGAGGAGAGAGGAGAGAGGTGAGAGGAGAGAAGGGAAAGGTGAGGAGGAAGAGGAGAGGAGGAAGAGGAGGGTAGGGGAGAGGAAAAGGGGAAAGGACACGAAGAAGAGGGGAGTAGAGAGAGGCGAAGGCAGAGAGGAGAGAGGAGGGGAGCAGAGGTTGTAGCATTAGCTGGTCGGCCTACCTGTACATCCGCTGGCTGTGTGGTTGTAGTATCCATGGCGACAGCGGTCACACTTCTCTCCGCCCATTCCCTCCACACACAGGCAGCGACCCTGCTCGTCACATGACTCCGAGACGGATCCCGATTGGCTGCAGAGGCAGGGACTGCAGCCACGCCCACTTTGTATCCCGTAGA
>NC_079434.1:18137243-18142243 GCF_026213295.1 Gadus chalcogrammus | reverse complement strand
TAATATCTTGATGTTTACTATTACACAGTATGTTTTGATTGGTTGAAGGACTGACCTCACAGGAAGTGCCTGCGTAGCCCCAGGGACACTCGCAGGTCTCCACGGCAACCGCCTGGAGACGATTGGCTGAGTTGGGATCAGCGATGTCCAGAGACATACGTCCAACACTGGAGAGAGGACACAGCTTTATCGATCAACTCTATATCTAGAAACACCTTAATCTATCAACTCTATATCTAGAAACTGCTTAATCTATCAACTCTATATCTAGAAACACCTTAATCTATCAACTCTATATCTAGAAACACCTTAATCTATCAACTCTATATCTAGAAACACCTTAATCTATCAACTCTATATCTAGAAACACCTTAATCTATCAACTCTATATCTAGAAACACCTTAATCTATCAACTCTATATCTAGAAACACCTTAATCTATCAACTCTATATCTAGAAACACCTTAATCTATCAACTCTATATCTAGAAACACCTTAATCTATCAACTCTATATCTAGAAACACCTTAATCTATCAACTCTATATCTAGAAACACCTTAATCTATCAACTCTATATCTAGAAACACCTTAATCTATCAACTCTATATCTAGAAACAGCTTAATCATAATATGAGGGGTGAGAGTGAGGGGTGATAGATTAGGGGTGAGGGTGTGGGGTGAGAGTGAGGGGTGATAGAGGAGGGGTGAGGGGTGAGAGTGAGGGGTGATAGATGAGGGGTGAGGGGTGAGAGTGAGGGGTGATAGATGAGGGGTGAGGGTGAGGGTGAGGGGTGAGGAGTGATATCTGAGGGTGAGGGGGGAGGGTGAGGAGTGATATCTGAGGGTGAGGGCGGTCTCTCACCCCAGCGGCCCGCTGGCGGAGGCGTTGAGCCGGACGTTGACCCTGAGGGCCGTGACCCCGGCCAGGACGGTCAGGAGGTCGTCTCGGGTCACGCGCCCGATGCCGCGCTCGTCCACGAAGCTCTGGGGGGTCATCGCCATGGAGACCGACTGGTTGGCCAGCGGCGTGAGGAAGAGGAGGCGAGGCAACGACTGACGAAGGCTTTTACCGTTACCCTATGAGAGAGAGAGGGGGAGAGAGACATAGAGGCCCAGTGAGAAGAGAGAGAGACAGACGGTGAGATGAGAGAGAGACAGACGGTGAGATGAGAGAGACAGACGGTGAGATGAGAGAGAGACAGACGGTGAGAAGAGAGAGAGACAGAGTGAGATGAGAGAGAGACAGACGGTGAGATGAGAGAGAGACAGACGGTGAGATGAGAGAGAGACAGACGGTGAGATGAGAGAGAGACAGACGGTGAGATGAGAGAGAGACAGACGGTGAGATGAGAGAGAGACAGACGGTGAGATGAGAGAGAGACAGACGGTGAGATGAGAGAGAGACAGACGGTGAGATGAGAGAGAGACAGACGGTGAGATGAGAGAGAGACAGACGGTGAGATGAGAGAGAGACAGACGGTGAGATGAGAGAGAGACAGACGGTGAGATGAGAGAGAGACAGACGGTGAGATGAGAGAGAGACAGACGGTGAGATGAGAGAGACAGACGGTGAGATGAGAGAGAGACAGGCGGTGAGATGAGAGAGAGAGACGGTGAGATGAGAGAGAGACAGACGGTGAGATGAGAGAGAGACAGAAAGTGAGATGAGAGAGACAGACGGTGAGATGAAAGAGAGACAGAGTGAGATGAGAGAGAGACAGACGGTGTGATGAGAGAGAGACAGACGGTGAGATGAGAGAGAGACAGAGAGAGATGAGAGAGAGACAGACGGTGAGATGAGAGAGACAGACAGTGAGACGAGGTCAGGTGTGCAGGGACGGGTCTCACCTCTATGATGATGTCACAGTGGGCGGGGACAGTGCGGTCGTAGTTGTCCAATGGGACGTCGTAAAACAGCGACAGGTTGAGAAGGCCTCCGTATGACGCCAGCTACAGACAGACAGGCAGACAGGCAGACAGACAGACAGGCAGACAGACAGACAGACAGACAGTAAATCAGACAGTCTTTAATTATCCTAGTATAAAGTAGTAGTAATACGTATCTAGCTCAAAACCAGGCAGACAGACAGGCAGAGTGACAGACGGACAGACAGACAGACAGACAGACAGACAGACAGACAGACAGACAGACAGACAGACAGACAGACAGAGAGACAGACAGACAGACAGACAGACAGACAGACAGCCAGACAGACAGACAGACAGACAGACAGACAGACAGAAAGACAGACAAACAGATATATGGTCATTTATTCTCGGTCAGTATAAAGTAGTAGTAATAAGTATCTAGCTCAAAACCAGGCAGACAGACAGGCAGAGTGACAGACGGACAGACGGACGGACAGACAGACAGACAGACAGACAGACAGACAGTATAAAATATATATATGTATCTAGCTTTTTAACTAGCTAGATAGGCAGACAGTAATTATCCTACTAGAAAGTAGCATTAATTTAGTATCTTTCTAGAGCTACAGCCAACTAGCTCAGCAGACTCTTTGCGTACCTTGTTGCCGAGGAACCCCTCGGGCGCGGACCAGGACATGGTGTGTTGGTGGGCGGGGACGAAGGACCGGTTTCCTGGGAGGAGGTCGTTGTCATGGAGCTCACGGATGGCGGTTGAGGGGAGGAGCCTCCCGTTGGTGTGAACCGTCTGAGGACGCAGTAACGCTGTCAACGTCTCCGCGCCGATAAAGCTTTGAGTCGTGAATCTCTGAAGTATCTCAGTGTGTGTGAATGCGTGTGTGTGTGTGTGTGGACGTGTGTGGTTGCCTGCTCGCTAGTGTGTGTATGTGTATGTGTGTGTGTGTGTGTTTTTGTATGCGTGTGTCTGCGTGTGTGTGTGTGCGTGTCTGTGTCAGTGCTTGGGTGTGTGAGTGTACGCGCTTGCTTGAGTTTGTGAGTGTGCGCGCGTGTGTGTGTGCGTGTGCGTACATGTGTGTGCGAGCGTACTTATGCGTGTGTGTGCGTGCGTGCTTGTGTGTATGGCGCATGCATGTGTGTTTGCGCATGAATGTGCGTTTGAGGGTGTACCTGGGACATGGACCACGAAGAGCTCTCACACACGTCTGAGACCCCGAAGCAGAAGCAGTGGCTGCAGCCCTCAGGGTCCAACGCCTGCAGGTTGTAGTACCCTGACCTACACAGGTCACAGTTCACCCCCATCACGTTAACCTGGAGGAGGGGGGAGGAGGGGGAGGAGGAGAGGAGGAGGGGGAGGAGGAGGGGGAGGAGGAGAGGGAGGGGAGGAGGAGAGGAGAGAGAGGGGGGGGAGGAGGGGGAGGAGGAGAGGAGAGAGAGGGGAGGAGGAGGGGGAGGAGGAGAGGAGAGAGAGGAGGGGGAGGAGGAGAGGAGAGAGAGGGGAGGAGGAGGGGGAGGAGAGGGAGGAAAGAGAGGGGAGGAGGAGAGGAGAGAAAGGGGAGGAGGAGGGGAGGAGAGGAGAGAAAGGGGAGGAGGAGGGGAGGAGGAGAGGAGAGGAGGAGAGGTGGGGGAAAGAGGGGAGAGGAGGAGAGGAGAGGATGGGAGGAGAACCAGGTGAGACAATTATGGCAACAGAAGGAGAGAGGAGTAGAGAGGAGAGGAGGAGAGGAGATGAGAAGAGAGGATGGGAGGGGCAAAAAGGAGAATTGGAGGAAAGGAGGAGAAGGAGGGGGCCGAGGAGAAACGTGACAGGTCAGACCGATAGGAGGGGAGAGGAGGAGTAGGGAGGAGAGAGGCGAGTGAGTCAGAGAAAGAGATGAATTAGTTCCGTCTGTGCGTGCGGTGCTGGGGAGCAGAGGTGCATTGTGGGGGGTGTAGTGCGTACCTTGCAGGCGCAGGGGGAGCAGGGGTCGGTGTTGGTGCTGCCGGCGAGCTGACACTCACAGGCGGAGCAGGAGGGGAAGTCTCTGAAGCCGAACGCACAGCGGTCGCAGCGCCGCCCCGTGAAGCCACGCCTACAGTCACACTGACCCGCAGTCACGCCTGGACACACACACACACACACACACACACACACACACACACACACACACACATCATGATCATCATCATCACCATCACCATCACCATCATGATGATGATGATCATCATCATCATAATCATCACTATCATCATCATCAATATGGGTACAGCAGACTAGTATATAATAGTATTTCTATGATAAAGAACAATAGTTAATGCATTTATGACAGTATTAGTGAGCAGGTGAGTAAGTAGTAATAATAGTATTAGCATAAGTATTGATTAGAAGTAATAATAGTTTGACTATTGATAAGTTGTAATAATAGTATAAGCATAAGTATCGATAAGTACTTATAATACTATAAGTATTGATTAGAAGTAATATTAGTTTGAGTATTGATTAGCAGTAATAATAGTATTAGCGTTGATTGGCTAATAGTATTGATCATCAGTAGTACCTGTGTGGGCGTCGTCGGGGGAGCACGCGGCCGACCTCGACCCTCTGGGGTCACAGTCACACTCTACACACGGAGAGTCAGCGTAGGGGGACACCTACACACACACACCGCACCCACACACGCACACACACACACACACAGACAAACACAGACAAACACACACAGACACACAGACAAACACACACACACACACACACACACAGACAAACACACACACAGACACACCGCACGCACACACACACACACACACACACAGACAAACACACACACAGACACAGACAAACACACGCACACACAGACAGACACACACACACACACAGACAAACACACACACACACAGACACACCGCACGCACACACACACACACACACACACACACACAGACACACACAGGGAAAGAAAATATATAATCTAGCATCTGAAAAGTATGTAGATATATATAGACATCGATATCAATATCTGTAGATATACGTTATGTGTTTCTATAATTATTATGAAGGTGTCAGTACCTGGGCCGGTCTGTAGAAGGTGCGGGCGCAGGTCTCACAGTTGACCCCCGCTGTGTTCTGGGAGCAGCCG
>NC_079434.1:18128182-18134643 GCF_026213295.1 Gadus chalcogrammus | reverse complement strand
AAGTGTGGCGATTGTTCATTTTTCGCTGTCGCAGCGGTGTGTTAAACACGTCATGGGTGTGTGTTGTTTGTTGCGTGTGGGTGTGTGTTACACTTGTTATACGTTTGTATGTGTGTGAGTGTTTGTGTGTGTGTGTGTGTGTGTGTGTGTGTGTGTGTGTGTGTGTGTGTGTGTGTGTGTGCGTGCGTGTGTATGTTTCAACTTGATGTATGAGTTCTGTCCCACACCTTATCCCAGTAAAAACAATTGTTCTTTCTCTCCCCAAGGACGCGCACACACACACACACACACACACACACACACACACACACACACACACACACACACACACACACACACACACACACACACACACACACACACACACACACACACACACACACACACACACACACACACACACACACACAGTGCTTCAAGTGTTACTCTCAGCAATCTAGAACCACAAAATATTATGCCCCCCATATGCGCTCCTCTCTCCTCTCCTCCTCCTCTCTCCTCTCCTCTCCTCCTCCTCTCTCCTCCTCCTCTCTCCTCTCCTCCTCCTCTCTCCTCTTCCTCTCTCCTCTCCTCCTCCTCATCCTCTTCCTCTCTCCTCTCCTCCTCTCTCCTCTTCCTCCTCCTGTCTCCTCTCCTCTCTCCTCCTCCTCTCTCCTCTTCCTCTCTCCTCTCCTCCTCCTCTCTCCTCTTCCTCTCTCCTCTCCTCCTCCTCTCTCCTCTTCCTCTCTCCTCTCCTCCTCCTGTCTCCTCTTCCTCTCTTCTCTCCTCTCCTCCCCTCTCCTATCCTCTCCTCCCCCTCTCCACCCCCTCTTGTCCTCTGAGGTAACACGAGGTAAATTATGTAATAATATGTTATATAAATGGACATTATGTTTCTTGTTTTCATTTAGTATTGAACATAACAATACTAAACCTTGCCCTGCCCTCCCTCTCTCTCTACTGCCCTCCCTCTCTCTCTACTGCCCTCCCTCTCTCTCTACTGCCCTCCCTCTCTCTCTACTGCCCTTTCTCTGCTTCTCTCTCTCCTGCTGTCAGTCTCTCTCTCGTTCTCTTTCTTTCCCTTCCTTCTGTGCTCTCTCTATCTCCTGCTTTCTCTCTCTCTCTCTCTCTCTCTCTCTCTCTCTCTCTCTCTCTCTCTCTCTCTCTCTCTCTCTCTCTCTCTCTCTCTCTCTCTCTCTCTCTCTTTCTCTCTTTCTATTTTCTGTTATGTTCTCTCTATATTATATATATGTATCTATATATATATATATATGTATACTATGCATACAGTACTTATGCATACTTACCTACAAACTTGTGGCCATAGCCTTGAAATGAATATGTACTGTATATATTTATTTCAAGGCTACGGCAACAAGTTTTATTCATTTATATGTCCTGTGAATAAAGCTTTGTTGAGCAGAGAGAGAGAGAGAGAAGGCTGGTGTCTCTGTGACCTGCTGAGAATGACCCCCAGCTGTCTGCTCTGTTTACATTCCTACCAGGGAGGAGTAGTGTTATCATGTTTTCATGCCCTTTTGGAGGGCTTGGAAAACTGGGCTTTAGTTCTTACATTTGGGGAGGAATTCTTTCAGACCTCATGATCTTTTTTTGTACGGTTGATGAAGAACTCTGTCTCTAGTTCACCGTTTTTCAAAGAGCGACCATATGTTTGTTATTGATGAAGCGTGGGTTTCTATGACGACCGGTTGCAACAGACAGATTTCGGTCAGTCAGCTCGTATTTGGTGGAGTATGGCTGGTTTTATTTTTTATCTTTTTCGAGTAATCAACAGCATTCCAATTTATTCATTGAGACAATATCGGTTCTCCATTGATCCAAATATTCTTAATTATAAATTTGTGCTAATTGTTCTAATGGTGATGCAGGAAGTCCAGGCTGGTGTAACTAAGGCATAGTTGATCTAATGGTGGCAGCCTGGGGTCACTAAGGCATAGTTGATGTAATGGTGGCAGGCTGGGGTCACTAAGGGATAGTTGATGTAATGGTGGCAGGCTGGGGTCACTAAGGCATAGTTGATGTAATGGTGGCAGGCTGGGGTCACTAAGGGATAGTTGTTCTAATGGTGGCAGGTGGTGGTGGAGGAGGCTCTAGTACTAGCAGTATTCTTTGTATCCCAGTAAGTACCAGGTGGTGGTGGAGGAGGAGCGCCCCCGCAGGCAGCAGAGGGGTACTGCGGAGATCTTGCGGTGTTACCCAGTCCCGGTCCACTTCCACAACACCAGCCACCTCAACTCCTTCTACTACTACACCGCCGAGATGAGCAGCATCCAGAAGCCCCTGGCCTTCTGCATAGGTACTGTACCGCTACATACTTCTGTACACTACACACACACTACTACTACACACTACTACACACATACTACCCACTACTACACACATACTACACACTTCTACAGCGCTGAGATGAGCAGCATCCAGAAGCACCTGGCCTCCTGAACAGGTACTGTACACTACAGTACATGCTACTTGTACTTGTACTACATACTACCACTACATAGTACTACTGGACACTACCCACATACTACACACTCCTCTGCATAGGCACTGTACACGTATATATAATGTATCAATTAATGTATATAGTGTATAGATTATGTGTATATAATGCATATATTATTGTATATATTAATGCATATATTATTGTATATATTCCTCACGGCGACAACAGGATGCACGGGGCTACAGGAACGCTCCTCGTCTATATATAGTATATTATGTGTATATTAATGTATATCTGAATGTGTCTGCAGGGGACAACAGGACGTACGGGGGCTACAGGAACGCTCCTCGTCTATATATAGTATATTATATGTATATTAATGTATATCTGAATGTGTCTGCAGGGGACAACAGGACGTACGGGGGCTACAGGAACGCTCCTCTCCTTCCTCATAAGAGCTACACCGTGTACTACCAGGCGGTCAGCACCGCTAACGGGGTGAGGCGGACGGGAGGGGGTGAGGTGGGGGGGCTGGGTGGCCGGGTGGGTGTTTGGGTGTGAGGGTATGAGGGGGTGACGGTGTGTGTGTGTGTGTGTGTGTGTGTGTGTGTGTGGGAGCGGTGGGTGTTTGGGGGGTGAGGGTGCTTTGGGGGGGTGGTGAGGGTGTGTGTGTGTGTGTGTGTGTGTGGGTGTGTGTGTGTGTGTGTGTGTGTGTGTGTGTGTGTGTGTGTGTGTGTGTGTGTGTGTGTGTGTGTGTGTGTGTGTGTGTGTGTGTTTGTGGGAGGGGTGGGTGTTTGAGGGGTTGAGGGTGTGTGTGTGTGGGTGTGTGTGTGTGAGCGTGAGGGGTGTGTGAGGGTGTGCGTGTGTTGGTTAGGGTGTGTGTGTGTGTGAGGGTGTGTGCGTGTGTGTGTGGGTGTGAGGGTGTGTGTGTGTCGGTGTGAGGGTGTGTGTGTGTAGGGGGGGAAACAAAATGTTTGTTTTCTTCTTGCCATAGTCTAATATCTCTCTCTCTCTCTCTCTCTGTCTCTCTCTCTCTCTCTCTCTCTCTCTCTCTCTCTCTCTCTCTCTCTCTCTCTCTCTCTCTCTCTCTCTCTCTCTCTCTCTCTCTCTCTCTCTCTCTCTCCCCCCCCCTCCCTCTCTTCCTCTCTCTCTCAGGAGACTAAGATAGATTGTGTCAGAGTGGCCACTAAAGGTGAGTCAGTGTTCTGTTGTTCAGCGTTTTCTCTACAAACAATATCTATGGTGATCCCTCTCGACCAATCAGATGCTTCATTCCCCTTCAACAACCCTTTGCTGTTATGCCAGCCAATGAAACAGAAGGGATGAAGCAATGAGGGCGGGCATCCCATCACAAACGGGACCCATTTTGAAGAGACTGAGGGAGAGTTTTACCAAGTTTCTCAAATAACTGTTGGTTTGAATACTGCAGTATTGATACTACTGCAGTAAAACTACTGCTGCAGTTACTGGTCCCGTCAAGTAGATATTATTATTCCAGTCTCAAAGGGCTGAACACGCTGTTGGTTCATGACACCCCCCTCGACCTAACCCCCCAAAACAGCAAGAAAGAACTCTTAATCAAGGAAGAAATCTTGAGAAGGATCTCAGAGTGGGGGATCCCTCCTTCCAGGGTGGTTAGGGGTGCAGGGGTGCCATAAAATCCACACATAATAGTAAAACAAGCAACCATTTTAAGAATACTAAAAAAACAATGGAAGATGAGTGTTGTCCAATGGGGTGGAGGGCTGGCTGATGAGCAGGCTTGGAGCCGTCTGGGGCGCCAGGTTTCCGGCAACGATAACCCCACAACAAAGCCAGGATTAGGGTTTGATGGGGCAGGACGGACGAGGTGTGGAGCACTAATCTAGTGCCTATCGACAGAAGGGATGTGCTAGGGCTCTCTAACAGGTGGATTCAGCTGAATCGAGAGTCCTAGGAGCGCAGTGGGAGAAGAGGGTAGCGTTTCGTTTCGGATTTTGAATTTCTCAGCAGACTCAGCTTCCCGCTCTGTTGACTCGTTGTCCTGCTGATTTATTTAAAACCTTGAGGGTTTGCAGCTCTCGAAGACCGGTGGGCCAGGAGAGACCATAGGGAATATAAGGTCCTTCAGGGAGGATTGGGCAGGATTCATAGGCATGCAGTATCACCTCCAAATCGGACCCGGCCTTAATTTTAAACCAGAGGTAGGAGGAGAGGATAGGAGTTATTGTTCTGGTTCTTGATAGCAGTCCAGCTGTGGTGTTTGGCACAAGATGGAGGCTTTGTGTTGCTCAGTTTGTTATACCAGAGAACGGTGCACTGCAGTTATCTAGTCTAGATGGAATAAATGCGTAGGTGCGTTTTGGGCGGAATTTAGCAATGTCGTCCAATTTCGATCAAACGAGACCGGTCAGACAAGACACCGAGACCTTTGACCCAGGGCCTTGGGGAGAGCGCCGAGCCCTCAGAAGAACAAAGGTCAACCACTGCACATTTGAGTTGCAGGCAGGAAGGATTCCACCTCCTGGATCTGGGCGGAGATGTTGATACAAGAGGAACATTGATTTTAGGCTCGTCAGCATAACAGTGAAAGCTAATTTCGTAGCTGTGAATAATGTCACCCAGAGGAAGCATGCAGACCAAGCAGTGGACCAAGGACCGCCCCCCGAGGGACACCAAAGCTTAGGTTGCAGTGTTTCAAATTTTGTTCCTGACAAAGAACCAATTGCAGAACATTTTTGAGATAACCCCTAAACCAAAGAAGAGCCTTTGATGCCAAAGAAGTGTTAGTCAAAAAGAACGCTGGTCAATTCTGTCCTAGGCGGACCTTAGACCTGAGACCTGAGATCCAACAGGGAGCTTCACTGCTGTCCTTGGTGAGGAGAAGATCCTTCACCTCTCTGGCCACAGCAGCTTCAGAGAAAAGTAAAAAGCCCTGAGCCCAGAGTAAAGGGTTCAGATAAGTTGTTTCTCATCAGGCAATGGTTTGGTTGGCTACATTTCTTTAAGTACTTTAGAAGGAAAGGAAGGTTAGAGGCGGTCCAATCGCTGCTGAGCTGCTTCAGGGTCTAGGTCTTGAAGAGGTTTTGTCACCGCAGTCTTAAAAGTAGCAGGAACTGTTCCAGTAGAAAAGTTCATAAGGTGAACATAGCATACATGTAACGGCTTCGGATGCTTTGTTAGTTCGGTGTTAGTTCAAGATCATCCAAGGAGATGTTGCTGAACCGAATATAAGGCATAACTATATAACTAGTGCAGAGAAAATTCTACTTCAGTATTAATACTGCTATATTGGTAGTACAACTGCATAAATACTTCTGAAGTTATAGTACTGCTGCATAAATGATACTGCTACATTGATAGTACTACTGCATAAATAACACTGCTACAGCTATAGTACTACTGAATAAATAATACTGGTACATTGATCGTACTACTGCATAAATAATACTTCTACAGTTAAAGTACTACTGCATAAATAATACTGCTACATTAATATTACTTCTGCTTTAATAATATTATTACATCATAATAATAATAATACAACAGTAATAATGCTACGGTAATATTAAAACTAATGCAGTAATAATGCTATTACAGTAATACGGCTTTAGCAGCATTAAGACTACTGCATTGCTATAACCACTCATAGTCATAGAACTAGGATAAATTCTCCTGCATTATCATCTATACTGAAGTCATAATACTACGACAGTAATAGAAGTACTATAGTCATAGAACTACAGTTATATTAGTACTACAGTAATGGTAGCAAGACAGTAAAAGTAGTACTTTAGTAATATTACTACAGTCATAATACTACTTCAGTAATAGTTGTACTATATTGATAGTAGAGCTGCATAATGCTACAGTTATGGTAGTACTGCATTAATACTAAGCCTCCACGATGTTGTTTAGTGAGTGTGATGATGTCGGCTTGTGACTCGCGTTACTCTGATGATGTCGTTTAGTTCCTGTGGAGCTAAGCTGTGGTCCAGATCCTATCACCTCCTAGGGTGTACTGAGGGAACACACACAC
>NC_079434.1:18120682-18125682 GCF_026213295.1 Gadus chalcogrammus | reverse complement strand
CCCTTCTCACTTCATACCGAGGCAATCGATACAAGAACAGAGCAGACAGAACTAGTCGATAGCCGAGCGCTGGACTGACCTTGGAGAAAGTAGACGTCTAAATCTATTGTGAAGAAGAGAAAAGAGCATTTTACATCTAAATCTATAACTAAGTAGAAAAAGTACTTTCATACATCTTTATGCACAACTGAGACTTGAAAAGGCTATCATTCGTCTAAATGTATTACTAAGAAGAAATGAGAGTCATTTACATCTTAATGTATTGCTAAGAAGAGAAATGACTATGATAGGTCTAAACGTGTTATTAAGAAGAGAAAAGACTTAGGCATATATGATTTAGGCACCCATAGACATAACAGTTAGCGTTTGTCAGAAGTGCTGAAAGCGGCAATCTCAAAGATCTCCCTTTTGTTATCCATGCGTCGCCTATGGAGATTAAAGTCTCTCAGAACAGCAGCTGGGTGAGGGGGAGTTATTTACTAACTGATAGGATCAATCACAAGAGGATCAATCACCATGTGTTACCTCATAAGGTGATAGATACCGACTGAACTGAGATTAATTTAATTAAAATCTTTGAAGATCTTAAAGATTGCCTCGTTAACGATAGTTAAAGGAGCAGTAGGCGATGTTTCTGTAAAATAATTAAGTCAGAATTTTCAAATATCTAAAGAATGTCTCATAAAAGTTCATAAAAGTAACTAGGAGTTAATGGTAGTTAGAGGTAATTACTAGTAGTTAATGTGGTAAATGTTAGTCCATAATAGTTAGTGGTAGTTACTTGTAGTTAGTGGTAGTTAATGATAATTCACGATAGTTAGTGGTAGTTAATGATAGTTAGTGGTAATTATTGGTAGTTAATTGTACCTAGTGGTAGTTAATGATGGTAAGTGGTAGTAAAGGATAGTTAGTGGTAGTAACTAGTGGTTAACGCTGGTGAATGTGTTCCAGGCGCGGCCACCAGGCGGCCGGAGCCCGAGCAGGAGAAACAGTCGGACCACACGGTGAAGATCGCTGGGGTCACCGCCGGAGTGCTGCTCTTCATCATCATCTTCCTCGGGGTCATCCTGCTCATAAAGAAACGGTACGACGCACACACACACACACACACACACACACACACACACACACACACACACACACACACACACACACACACACACACACACACACACACACACACACAGGTATTTTATTACAATTCACATATCACATCTAAATCAAATCACAATCTCATCTATTGTGCGTGTCAGTGTGCTTGTGCTTGTGTGCTTGTGTGAGTGTGTGCGTGTGTGTGTGGTTCAGGTTGTGTGTTCACGTGATTTAGCCAAATTTAACCATCACCATCATAATCACCATCTTTATCATCACCATCACAGTCACCACCATTATCATCATCATCAACATCAATTTAACACTCTTCATCATCCTCACCATCACAATAACTCTCTTCGTCATCTTCATCATTACCATCAAATTAAACATCTTCATCGTCACATTCACCACCATTATCATCATCAACCCCATCTTCATCATCACCATCACCATGGTGACCCCCTCATGAGTTGCTGTCATGAGTTCAGCGTGTGACATGGCTACCAAGGAAGGCTTTATATAATATATAATATATAACATCATGTATCCTATATTTTATATATAATATACAGTATATGTATAATACTTAATGTGATATATAATATACATGGTATCAGTGTTGCTGATTTCAAAGGGTTTATCTGTACTGAAGCCAAACTGCTAAGAAGCTGTTTACTGGTTTAGAAGTCCTGGTCAACACAGAGGGGGGGAGGGGGGGGAGGGGGGGAGAGGGGGGGTGGGGGGGGGGCTCTCACTCGGTTAACTACAGCCTCTGATCTCTTTCATCACACACACACACACACACACACACACACACACACACACACACACACACACACACACACACACACACACACACACACACACACACACACACACACACACACACACACAGGGTGTGATATTACATGGTGAATAATGGAACAGATTGCGTTTTAATCACCATTAAACTGACTATACTGCAACATCTAACATTAGCCTTCAGAGAAACACTGGCACACACGCATTACACACACACAAGCACACACTTTAAACACACGTACACACACAAACTATTCACACACACCCACTATAAGCACACACACACACAAACACACACACACACACACACACACACACAAACTATTCAAACACACACACTATAAACACACGTACACACTATGCACACACACACATTTACACACACACACACACACACACACACACACACACACACACACACACACACACACACACACACACACACACACACACACACACACACACACACACACACACAGCAAGGCTAACTATACGCACACACACATGCACACACTTAAGAGAAGAAGGGCCATTTGATGAAAGAGTTTCTTCTTTGTTGCTGCCAGCAGGATGGATACACACAATAAACACACACTACATACACACCCCTACACCATACACACATTACAGATACACTACATACACACCTATACACACACACTATAAACCCTACATACCACTATACAATATGCAAACATTATACACATGAGACATACACACCTCTAAACCATACACACATTACATACACACACATTATAAACACACTACATACACACACAAACACTATGCAAACATTTCACACACACTAGAGACATCTACCAGGACTTGCCGAATGAGGACCTGATTCTCCCTTGAAAGTCCAACATATCGTCACTAAAACTCCTGAGAAGAGACGCCTGCAGGCTGAGAGAACCCAAGTCCATAGAACCAGAACCAAATAGCAGAACCAGATCCAATCCGTAGAACCATTATCTAAACCCAGGTCCTCAGAATCAGATCTTAACCCAGCCTCACCATATAGACTTGAAGCAAATCCTTAATGACAGCACCAATGTTCAATGAGTTGTGTGTTGAGTGTGTATATATTATGTACAATATACGTAGTTGGCCTTAGGTATTAAACGTATCCCCAAATACTCAGTCCCTAAAATGGTACAATACAGGCCAAGGGCTGAACACTAAACACTAAGTACTCCGTCCGTCCTAATGTTGGAGACCCATCGCCATGCCGACGAATATGGCTAGTTCTCAGCAGCCTGGTTGGTTTCTTATCCGTTCGTTCCTCTAACGATGTAAGCCTAATTAAAAAGGGTAATGAAGGTTTAGAAAGTAGCGCAGCACAGTGGCTTCAGTTTGAGCATATTCACTTGCATCAAAACAGCTTGTTAAAGTGGATAGATTTCTCTCAGATTGGCCTTTCGCTAAAGACCGAACATTGGACAAAGTTTCAGTATTTGTGAAAATTAAATAGATATTCAACATATATTTTTTCCGAATATCAGACCTTGGGTGGCACTTGGAGAAATATGTGTGAAACATTGTTCAGCGTGTAAACAAGACTAATCTGAAATAAATCATCTCCCGATGAGCAATCGCAAAGAAGTATGAATAACAATAGAGCCTCTAAAAACGAAGTAATCGTGTGTACTCTTGTGTCAAACACATCGCAGTATGCACAGAGGGGAGTTCTCAGCTGTGCGATTCGCTAGTATTTGCTCTTTCATATTATAACATAATTAGAGAAGTCAATATCATTATTGACATTTTATGATTATCTCCTACCTTGTTTCCTACTAAAGAATGAAGGCTTCCCCTCAAACTTAAACCAAACCAGCCGTTCATAAGATCTACTAATCTCTGTCGGCCTTCCAGGCATCAATAGTTCTGATGGTGATTAAAAGGCCTGTTTGACTTGAGATGTACAGAGAGACTTCTTCGACATGCAGGACACAGCCTGAGATTAAAACAGCGTCTAAGTAAACCGTGTGTTCTCTGAACAAAACCAGAAATGTTCCACCACTTGATGAAAGAAGATATATGTAAAGGAAATTGAAGTTCACTGTGTGGTGTCACGCCCCCCGTGTTGAACAGGGCGGGGCTGGGCTGACCTCGCTAGGGCAGGCCTCGATAGTGTTAGCATTGAGGCACTGATAGCCACACGCTAGTCGGAAGCTCCCGCGTTTTAGCCCTTGCTTGCATGGGTGCACACAAACACAAACTAAACCATGCACAATATGCACACTTTACACATACACATTATATACACACCTATACACTACACACACCTGACACAAACCATATTATATACACTATAGACACGTGCTGTATATCAGAATCAGAAATCAGAATCAGAAATACTTTATTGATCCCCGGGGGGAAATTGTTGAACACACACTTTACATTATACTGACACTTTTAACACAAACACAAAAGCTTAACACCCACATTGTAAACACATATTTAAAATAACCAATGCCGGTTCTCCTACTACCTGCCCTTCTCCCGAATGACTCCTCCCATCACAGGCTCCTCCCATTACAGACTCCTCCCACTGTTGTCTCCTCCCACTGCTCCAACTGCCTTCTACAATAAGTGCATGACTGACCCCTCCCACCACAGGCTCCTCCCACTACTGACTCCTCCCACTACTAACTGCTGCCACTGAGCAAACCTCTTGCTAGTTCTATCTAACCCGCGGCCAGGCAACAACCAGGGCAGGGCCGTCGGTTCCACTCTGCCACCTGATAATTTGACTCATCAGTTTTCCTTTTTCTTAGACATTAATCTATTTTTCTTTTCTTTCTTTCTTTCCCCTCATTCCATCCTTCCACTCAGACGAAGAAACTATCAATCCTACACTTACTACCTGTGAGTAACCCCTGAACCCTGAGCTTAGCCTGTACGCTAACACACGGCTAGCCGACTTCCTCATCATCCTCCACCTCACTTAACAAGAAACACCATTTAAACCATCGCTCGCAATATAAAGAAATCTCTTCATTCACAAATAACTGAATAAAACAACACTGTTTTTTGGGCAAATAACATAAGACTTTTAACTTTGTCGAATGAACTTTGTGATGCTTTTTTTTTTTTATCGTTGT
>NC_079434.1:18113182-18115682 GCF_026213295.1 Gadus chalcogrammus | reverse complement strand
AGGAGGAGGGGTGGAGGTAGGGTGGAGGAGGAGGAGGGGTGGAGGTAGGGTGGAGGAGGGGGAGGGGTGGAGGTAGGGTGGAGGAGGGGGAGGGGTGGAGGTAGGGTAGAGGTTGAGCAGGTGTAGGAGCGGGGGGAGGTAGGATGGAGAGGGGGAGGCGATAGAGGGCGTAAGGGAGAGGGGGGAGAGGGGGGAGAGGGGCTGGAAAAGGGGGAGGAAGGGGGAGAGGTCAGCAGTCCTCCCCGAGGTGTTGGAAGGTGGAGAGGGTGAGGGGGGGGGGGGGGGGGGGGGGGGGGGGTTGTAAGTGGAAGAGGGTGGGAGTAAGGGGGAGAGTGCAGCAGACCACCTCGAGGTGATGATTCTTGGACTCCAGGCTGAGTCTGAAGCTGACACACGCTGGCATCTCCCTTCTCTCAATGTGTCAGGAGATCGCTTTAGACGCGCCGCTCATGTCCTTTAGGAACGCCGCTAATAACATCGAGACACACCGCTACGACATTCATACCAATGGTAGCCTCTTTAGAAGCACAGCTTATAGCATCTACATGCACCGCTAATGACATCTAGACACACCTCTAGGGCCTGTAACATTTATACCAACGCTAATATCCTTAAGAAACACAGCTTATAGCATCTAGTTACACGGCTAATAACATGTAGACAAACTGCTATTAACATCTAGACCAACGCTAATATCCTTTAGGAACACAACCAGTAACATCTAGACACACCGCTAATGACATCTAGACCCACCGCTAATAACATCTGGACACACCGCTAATAACATCTACAAACACCGCTAAAAATATCTAGACCCGTCGCTAATAACATCTAGAAACACCACTAATAATATCTAGACCCGTCGCTAATAACATCTAGAAACACCACTAATAACCCTTTGTGTCACCGCTAATACACTTTAGAAACAGCTTATGCACTTCAGGAACATCCGTCCCTGCTCTAACAAATCTCTTCTACGATGGAGCTGCTGGACAGAATTTGGCGTTGGGTCAGGGGGCCACTATCATTATTTTCTCGGGACAAAAACCGCACGCTCGACTGATTGCTGCTCCCTTAACAATGTTGAGTATCACTGTTCGCCTGGCGCCGAGCCAAATGATCTGCCCAAACATGCTGATGGCTCGGAAGCTTGTGACATTTGTTACCAACAGCGCAGCGTGCGCAAAATAAGCACGGAAAACCCACAGATCAGCCGAAGTGCGAGAGGCATTCTGACAAATGCAACTATTCACTTTTTTTTGTGGGAGACTCGCTGCCAGGAGCATCCAGCTCCTGACTAACCAGTCACCAGATCAGATGTACAACGGTAGTCTTTGTTCTCCACACTGTGCTGTGATTAAGGTCTATAGGAACAATATACTTCACATCAGGCTGCTGCTGTTTAGGTCTCCATGGGGGGCTTGATTCCCATTGCCTGTTTGGGTAGGGGAGTTTCCCCCATTATGAGATGGAACTGGGAGGCTATAGAACTATGAGACTGTACAACAATGAGACTATATAACCAACTATAGAACTAGAACCTAAATTATATCGAACTATTAGGCTTTAGAACTTGAACCATGAGACAATAGAACTGAAAGACTAAAGTGTGTTGTTCTGTGTGTTCTGTGTGTTCTGTGTGTGTGTGTGTGTGTGTGTCTGTGTGTGTTCTGTGCGTTCTCTGTGTTCTTCGTCTGCAGCCCTCTCCTCTCCATCCTCCTTTACGCTGAAATCCAACTCCATCACAACCTCGCTGCCCAACACCTACTACCAGGGTAAGAACTATGATACTACCACCTACTACCAGGGTAAGAACTATGACACTACTACCTATTACCAGGGTAAGAACTATGACACTACTACCTACTACCAGGGTAAGAACTATGATACTACCACCTACTACCAGGGTAAGAACTATGATACTACCACCTACTACCAGGGTAAGAACTATGATGCTAACATGTTACTACCAGGGTAAGAACTATGATGCTAACATGTTACTACCAGGGTAAGAACTATGATACTAACATGTTACTACCAGGGTAAGAACTATGATACTAACATGTTACTACCAGGGTAAGCACTATGATACTACCACCTACTACCGTATACTTCCTGGGCCAGAACTATAGTACAACCACCTTCTTCCATGTGCTACCTGGGCCAGAACTATAGTACTACCAAATGCTACAAAATACTATGAAGGCTATAAAATACCGGCCATGTGAGATGAAATACTAGCCTTTATGCCTCGCTGTCCTACACCAGGATTATTGGCAGACGGTAAAAAGTTAATGATGATAATGATGAAGATGACGATGATGATGATGATGATGATGATGATGATGATGATGGCTAATGTTTAGAACATTCTACTTTCCAAATCTTCCCTTTTCTTCCTCTCTCTCTCTCTCTCTCTCTCTCTCTCTCTCTCTCTCTCTCTCTCTCTCATCTCCTCCCTCTCTCTCTCTCTCTCTCTCTCTCTCTCTCTCTCTCTCTC
>NC_079434.1:18087876-18113082 GCF_026213295.1 Gadus chalcogrammus | reverse complement strand
ACTAAAGGTGGTGTGTTGAAGGTGTGTTAAAGGTGTGTTACAGGTGTGTTACAGGTGTACTAAAGGTATGTTAAGTTGTGTTAAAGGTGTGTTACAGGTGTACTAAAGGTATGTTAAAGTTGTGTTAAAGGTATATTAAAGGTGTGTTAAAGGTGCCGGTGCTACAGGTGTGTTAAAGGTGTGTTAAAGGTGCCGGTGCTACAGGTGTGTTAAAGGTGTGTCTGGGTGTGTTCTCCCTTCAGACGTTGAACATGGTGACTCCGACGCTACGTGTGGAGGACTGCAGCATCGCTCTGTTGCCGAGGAACCATGAGAAGAACCGCTGCATGGACGTCCTGCCTCCGGACCGCTGCCTGCCCTTCCTCATCACCATCGACGGAGAGAGCTCCAACTACATCAACGCCGCCCTTATGGACGTGTGTACATCATACATGTTCTTACATACGCACACATACTTATCTACTTTTCTAAACACATGTAGACAACTTAGATGGAGAGCTCCAACAACATCGATGACAGTCCTCCATCACTCTGTCTCTATCATCCTTCCATCATTGTTTTGTATCTCCTCCATGGTGGCTCTGACTTGTCTCTCCTCCATGGTGGTCCTGTCTCTCCCCCCTGGTGGTCGTGACTTGTCTCTCCTTCATGGTGGTCCTAACTTGTCTCTCCTTCATGGTGGTACTGACTTGTATCTCCTCCGTGGTTGTACTGACCTGTCTCTCCTTCATGGTGGTACTGACCTGTCTCTCCTTCATGGTGGTCCTGACTTGTCTCTCCTTCATGTTGGTCCTGACTTGTATCTCCTCCATGGTGGTCCTGACCTGTCTCTCCTTCATGGTGGTCCTGACTACTTGTCTCTCCTCCCTGGTGGTTCCGACCTGTCTCCTGACCTGTCTCTCCTCCACGGTGGTCCTGACTTGTCTCTCCTTCATGTTGGTCCTGACTTGTATCTCCTCCATGGTGGTCCTGACTACTTGTCTCTCCTCCCCGGTGGTTCCGACCTGCCTCTCCTGAACTGTCACTCCTCCACTGTGGTCCTGACCACTTGTCTCTCCTCCCCCGGTGGTTCTGACCGGTCTCTCCCGACCTGTCTCTCCTCCAGAGCTACAAGCAGCCGTCCGCCTTCATCGTGACCCAGCACCCCCTCCCCAACACGGTGAAGGACTTCTGGAGGCTGGTGCTGGACTACCACTGCACCGCCATCGTGATGCTGAACGACGTGGACCCCGCCCAGGTACCTTATGGAAGATAATTAAGATAAAATCACATCAGAGGGAGCAATGTTGTGATTAGCCCGAATCACAGCAGCGCTGATATAGAGCGACAACATTGCGACCTCGAGTGTGATATTGCTTTTATACAACAGTTATACTAGTAAAATGTACTGTAAACAATCATAATTGACAATAGATTGTGATTTGTTTGTTTATTTAATCAAATCAACGAATGAAATTGCTTCCGCCGACAAAGATAGATCCCCACTGAGCTGACTGTTGCCAAGCAACGTGTAAACAAAGCACCCAACAGTTTGTGTCAGTTAATGTAAGTTGGTCACAGCTGGAACGCGGCGTGATTTTGACAGTTGGTTTACAGTTTGTGAACAGTCCGAGTGATGTTGGACGCTCATATCAGCGCTCCTGCAGAAATCATGGAATGTCTCTTGTCCAATCAAATTACTCGCTCAGAACCACTGTTGTATTATATATCATATAGTATGGAGTATAATATATCATGTCATATCCAAAATATACGGGGATAGATCAGGGCTTACAGTTTAATGTATTGCAGGATATAATGTACATAATGTGTGTACTGTGTGTGTAGTTGTGTACTCAGTAGTGGCCAGAGATCGGGTTACTCAGTATAATGTATATAATGTACACAAAGCCGGTAGATGGACTGCATTTATATAGCGCTTTTCTACCGAGTGTCCACTCGAAGAGCTTGACAATATCGCCTGACATTACGAGGCGACAGCCAGCTCGTCGGCAGCAGTTAGGGTGAGGTGTCTCGCTCAGGGACACCTCGACACTCGACAAGCTGGGACCAGCTACCTTCCGCTTACCGCTTACCAGCCAACCCGCTCTACTCCCTGAGCCACAAGCCGCCGAGATCATATAATATAGAACATAATCTAACATGTGATATTAAAATGAGTGCTGTCAGTTAAACGCGTTATTAACGGCGTTAACGCAAACCAATTTTAACGGCGTTAATTTTTTTATCGCGCGATTAACGCAAATATATATTTTTTCTTTGGCTCAAAACAAAGAAGCAGTAGCCTGACTGCTATGTTCAAGGCATATCTTTGTATGTTCATCGTTTAATTGAACTATAGGCTTTTTTTTGTATCGTCCTGTTTTTGAAAAATTAATGGGACAAAGAAATCAAGGGATATTTAGCATAGAATTTTTTTTTTGATTAATCGCGATTACTCACGATTAATCAGGAGTTAACTATGACATTAATGAGATTAAATATTTTAATCGCTTGACAGCACTAATTAAAATATTATTTGATACAAAATGTAGATAATTCATATAAAATATAATATAATATATATATATATATATTCTGCCTGTATTTGTGGACTGGCCAGAGTCTATGTACTGTATATAATGTATTGCAGTACATATAGTATATAAGGCGTGTTCTGTGTGTAGTTGTGTACTCAGTACTGGCCGGAGATCGGGGTCCACAGCCACGGACCTCTTCAGCTGGAGTTTGTTTCCGCCGACCTCGAGGAAGACGTGATCAGCCGGATATTCAGGATATACAACGCCGCACGGGTAATACTTCACAGCATTGTACTACAAATACTTACTTAGATATACTAATACACATGGAGAATGGAAAATGATACATTTTCAAGATATGCAAAGCTGCACGGGTAATTCATACTTTACATTATGCTGCAAATACTTACTTAGATATACTTATACTCATGGAGGATGGAATAAGATATATATTTAGAATATACAACGCTGTACGGGTAATACTACTGTCTGTCTGTATTGTAACTGAGGTACGTTTGATCATTATATTGAGGTGTGTTTGATTCTGTGTTAAGGCCTGTTTGTATCGTGTCTGAGGAGCGCTTGTTACTCTATGTTGAGGTGCGTTGGATTCTCTGTGTTGAGGCGCGTTTGTTTCTGTATATTGAGGCGCGTTTGATTCTGTGTTAAGGCCTGTTTGTGTCGTGTCTGAGGAGCGCTTGTATCTCTATATTGAGGCGCGTTTGTTTCTTCATGTTAAGGCCTGTTTGCATGGTGTCTGAGGTGCGCTTGTTTCTCTATATTGAGGTGTTTTTCTCGCTATATTGAGGTGCGATTGTTTCTCTTTGTTGAGGCGTGTTTGTATCGTGTCTGAGGTGCGCTTGTTTCGCCCCCCCCCCCCCCCCCCCCCCCAGCCCCAGGACGGGTTCCGCATGGTGCAGCAGTTCCAGTTCCTGGGCTGGCCGATGTACCGCGACACGGCCGTCAACAAGCGCTCCTTCCTCAAGCTCCTCCACCAGGTGGAGAAGTGGCAGGAGGAGTACGGAGGGGGGGAGGGCCGTACGGTGGTGCACTGCCTGTAAGAACCCACACACACACACACGCAGGCATGCACACACACACACACATACACACACACACACACACACACACACACATGCATACACACACATGCATACACACACATACACACACACACACACACACACACACACACACACACACACACACACACACACACACACACACACACACACACACACACACACACACACACAGGCACGCACACGCAGGCACACACACACACACACACACGCAGGCATGCACACACGCACACACATACACACACACACACATGCATACACACACATGCATGCACACACACATGCTCATACGCACACAAACACATCCACATACTCAGACACACACACACACACGCACGCAGGCACGCGCACACACACACACACACACACACACACACATGCACACGCACACGCGCACACGCACACATCCACATACTCACACACACGCACACACACACACGGACACACACACGCACACGCACACACAGACATACACACACACACACACACACTCACGGCTCGGCCCCTCCAAACATGTGGCCATCGCCTCCCATTCAATTTGTATTGGATATGTGCTCGCATGGAGCAAAGGATTCTGGGAAGGCTTGCGTGCAAGGGGCGGGACAAAACTTAACTTAACTTAACTTAATGCCAATTAGCGCGTCTCGCAGCTCGCGTTCGGCCCTGCGATTGGTCGATCGACTGTCGGTGTGTACCAACGAATCGTAAGGACCAAAAAGTGCATGTTTTTTATGCACTTCTGGTGTTTTGAGCGTCTAGAATTGGGGTAGGCCATTTCCTGGCTATGTAATAACCAAAATTATATATTTGAGCCAAATTTAACAACATATTAACTCCTTTGTCCACTCACACACTAAATTGTACGGGGAAAGTAAAAATCATAATTGAAATATATTTCCTATTCCATCTTCATAAATGGAGGAACTATTAGCCTGGTCCTCTCTTTCTTGTTCCATGTAAACATCCTCTCAGCGGCCGAGTCGGTCAATACACAGGAGGAGGAGGAGGGGGGGAGGGGGAGGGATGACCCCTCACTCACCAGGGGTCATCGCCGCGGCAGCACTAGAGCAGGCACTGCTCTGTCTGGCATTATCGATGACGTGGGTGAAGGAGTGAATGAGTGAAGGAGTGAATGAGTGGATGAGTGAACGAGTGGATGAGTGAACGAGTGAAGGAGTGAATGGGTGGATGAGTGAACGAGTGAGGGAGTGAACGAGTGAGGGAGTGAATGAGTGAATGTGTGAATTAGCGGATGAGTGGATGGGTGGAACTTGAGGCTCCAGGTTTGACTCTGCTTCCTTTAGACGTGTCCTGTGAATAACATTAATGACTAAATTGTGTCTGATAAAAAAAACGCTGTATGTTATCAGCTGCGTCGCTCACCAAAAATGCCGAAAACATCACAAAAATACCAACATTGTTGGCCGTGTTATCTCACCGTGTGAGACAGGCTGATTCCCTCCTCAATGAAACCTAGTTTGAGGCCAAAAACAAAAGCATAACGGTAGCTCAGCAAACTGGTTTTGGTAACCGCAGGTGTCTGGAGTAGAAGGCGGTTAAACCAGTTATCTGTAGATTAGTAAATGCAATATTAAGGTGATGAATCTGGATGTGGGCTTGTGTAAATTTCATTATACACTCATAAACTCATGAACAACACAAACTGTGCTTACGTTGTAAACATTAGTGTACCTCCTCAAAGCATCCTGTTCCCAAGACCCAAGAAGCCATTTAGGTAGTTGAGAATATTGTGTTCATAATCGTGTTCATGTATAAAATACGGGGGATATGCGTTCATGTCCCAGAAAATGAAATGATGCCATTGGCTGTAAACAAGCGCGTGGGGGGCCAAGGGGGGGAGATCGGAATCTAAAGGTTCCACATTGTTCCACAGTTTTAAAATGCATGGTGTTAAATAAAGCATAATTTAGGTTATTTCATAACTAGAAAATAGCCTAATCCTTATTATTTTCTCTCAAAACACCAAAAGCGCATTAAGAAAAAACGTCTGGGCAGATAAAACCCATGAGTTGATATCAGCACGACGTCCCGGTGTCCTCGAGCCATTCTTTTTCCGAGACTGATCGTTGAGCATCATAATGCTCCCAGCAGGGCCGCGGCGAGGAAAACGAGCAATGATCTGCGGAGCATGAGCGCGACACAACAGCTCCCTCTTTAGGCAGCGCTCGGTACTGTTCACTACAACAGCAATAGGTTACAATCGCATTTTCTCGACGTCCGACGGCCCGAACTAATCCGGCTGGTTCGCTGGCTTATCCTCACACAGAGAGGGTAAAAACACCGATTATCCCGTGAAATGTCATGTGCTAGTTGCTGATTTGCACGTGAAATTCTGGGAAACAATGAGAAAGTATGCGCCTGGCAGCATGCTTTGATACCTCCTTTGGCTTTCCATACACGCACGCACACACACACGCACACACGCACGCGCGCACGTACACACACACACACACACACACACACACACCACACACACACACACACACACACACCCACACACACACACACACACACACACACACACACACACACACACACACACACACACACACAGTACGAGAACTTAGAGGAGCTGCTTTTAACGCACTTCCCTCTCACCTTTTGTACATATATATGAATATTACTATATAAAAAATAATTGATTATGTTTTTATGCATCATTACATAACGATTCAACTATTGGGTCACAATAAGGACCTTCTCCCGTTTTTCTTGTGTCACAGCAGGATCATGTTTTTTTGTATTTACTCTTCATATCGCTTTTATTATTATTGCCCTATACTTTCCGTCGGTATACTTGAATGTTTTTAATTAAAAAGCTCCTAGTCATTAATGAACACAGCAGCTCTTCAGAGAGTAGATCCATCTGTAAACGATCAGGCTATTTTATGGCACGATGAGCATTAGAGAATGAACCCTCACGTCGCTCGCAGCGTCTGCGGGAATCAACAGCAGACCTCGGCGCTCGGAGATCACTGCCGCGTGTTCGCTGGACTTTGACTCCATCTAGCGGTCATATCTGGTAACAGCCCCAGCAGGGTTGACCAAATCAGACATTACCACTCTCTTAAGAATCTCTTGATGCTGCATCTGGAACTATTACACTATTTGACTCATCAATATTAATTTAATATAACTTTAGGCACAGTATAACATGATGGACCTACAGGTAGTTTTAACACCTTCTCTCTCCCTTCTCCCTCCTCCTCTCTCTCCTCCCTCCTCTCTCCTCCCTCCTCTCCTCCCTCCTCTCTCCTCCCTCCTCTCTCCTCTCCTCAGTAATGGGGGAGGTCGCAGTGGGGCGTTCTGTGCCATCAGTATCGTGTGTGAGATGTTGAGGCAGCAGCGGTCCGCGGACGTCTTCCACGCCGTCAAGACCCTACGGAACAACAAGCCCAACATGGTGGACCTGCTGGTAAGACACACACACATTATCACACGCACACACACACACACACACACACACATTATCACACACATTATCACACACACACACACACACACACATTATCACACGCACACACACACACACACACACATTATCACACACATTATCACACACACACACACACACACACACATTATCACACACACACACACACACACACACACACACACACACACACACACACACACACACACACATTATCACACACACACACACACACACACACACACACACACACACACACACACACACACACACACACACACACACACGAACACACAGTAAGAGAACTTAGAGGTGCTGCTCATACACACACATATCATCACACATAATCACACACACATTATCCCACACACACGTTATCCCACATGCACACATGCACACATACACACATTATCACACACACACTTTATCAGACATAATCACACGCAAGCACACAGAAAATCACACACACACAAACACACACACACACACACACACATTATCACATGCAAACACAGACAAACACAAACACAGACAAACACAAACGCTATCACGCGCACACACACACACTATCACACGTTCACACGCGCACAAACATACACACGCACAAACACACACAGTATCACACATTAGCACACATATTCACACTCACAGACACACACACTGACCCTCTCTCCCTCTCGCTCTCTCTCTCTTCTCTCTACAGGAGCAGTACAAATTCTGCTATGAAGTCGCTCTGGAATATCTCAACTCTACTTAACCTGAACAGCCAATCATCTCTCCCCAACTCCTCTCCCCTCCTCTCTCCTTCTCCCCAACTCCTCTCTCCTCCTCTCCTTCTCCCCAACTCCTCTCTCCTCCTCTCCTTCTTCCCAACTCCTCTCCCCTCCTCCTCTCCTTCTTCCCAAGTCCTCTCTCCTCCTCTCCTTCTTCCCAACTCCTCTCCCCTCCTCTCCTTCTTCTCAAGTCCTTTCTCCTCCTCTCCTCCTTTCCTCTCTCCTCTCCCCTCCTCTCTCCCCTCTGCCTCCTCTTTCCTCCTCTCTCCTCATCTCCTCCTCTTCTCCCCCACCACCTCCCAAGTCCCGGAGAACTACTGAAAGAGGAGGAGGAGGAGGAGGAGGAGGAGGAGGAGGAGGAGGAGGAGGAGGAGGAGGAGGAGGAGGAGGAGGTGGTGGAGAGCCTTGCTGCACTGCCTTGTTTTAAACTCCACACCTCATGATGTATATGCTTGTATAGAAACATGTACAGTTCACCAATATGCATGTGCAAACACTATTGTTCTGTGTTTGTCTGTCTCTCACACACACACAGACAGACACATACATACACACCACACACACACACTTACAAACACACAGGCACACGCTCAGAGACGTCACAGGTTTACAAAGGGCTGATGGTGATGAGATATGATTAGATGATTTTTTTTTTTATCCGTTTGTTGTGAGTTCATCGCTAAAAAGATCAAAGGAGTGCGGAGAGACTTTCCCAGCATCCCTTCGTCATGGAGATCAAGATCAAGATGGATGCCCCGATGTTTACGCAGCGTCCAAAGGATCAAGGAGATCGATAGGAGACGTCCTTCCATCCCTACACCCCTTCATCTCCACCCCTATGTCCGTTCGTTGCGAGTGTATGTTGGATGTGAGTGTGTGTATGGTGTGTGGTGTGCTTGTTTGTGTGTTTGTGTGTGTGTGTGTATGGTGTGTGGTGTGCTTGTTTGTGTGTGTGTGTGTGTGTGTGTGTGTGTGTGTGTGTGTGTGTGTGTGTGTGTGTGTTGGGATTCTGTGTTCATACTGTACATAACGACACCACTATTTATTCCTGCACACAGTCTTGGTGTTGATGTCATGAATATTATTAATATTGTTGTTATTATTGTTGCTGTTGTTGATATTGTTGAGAGAGCAGAGAGCGACAATCATGGTGGATTTTACGGAACCGTTCAAACTGGATCAAACTGGAAAGGACCGCTTCAGACTGGTGCAGACTGGTGTGTTTTGGCCTCTCCGGGCTGCCGTAGATCTCTGACACCCTTGAGTCACCGACAAGAGACAGGAAACAGGAAACAGGTGTTGGACCAGACACTGTGGTCTTTAACACACACACACACACACACTAATAGACGCACGCACACACTCTAATAGACGCACACACAGACACACACATGGGGTAGACATGCCATCAGAGGTCTGGATCCCACAATGACCACTGGCCTGGCCCTATGATCCCTGAAGGGAAGTGCTGGTCCATACACACATGCGCACCTACAAACACACACACACATACACACACACCTGCAACGGTTCTGAGGTTTTGATTGGTTTGCTCTGTCGGGTCATGTGATCCGATGTATCGTACAGATTTTATTTATATTGTATGATTGCAAAAAGATGAATACAGATGTATACACAATAATGCAGGCTCTTCTGTCCTTTATGCTGTGTGTGTGTGTGTGTGTGTGTGTGTGTGTGTGTGTGTGTGTGTGTGTGTGTGTGTGTGTGTGTGTGTGTGTGTGTGTGTGTGTGTGTGCGTATGTGTCTTATATGCGTGTGTTTTCCACACGATTATTTCCGTTTAAAGTAATTGATAGTTCTGTGAAATAAATCTATCATACATCGACCTGACTGGTTGACCTCAAAGTGCCTCAGAAAAGCCACTTTGAGGTCACAAAACGTCACGAGAAAAACCATCCGGATCAGAGAGGAACATTCCAATACTCTTTTGGGGAGAAGGGTTGGTTCCAAATGAAGCTGTCTATGGGCTCAGCCCCACGAGCCCAATGCAATGTGTATTGGTCTGGAAACATTGAAATGCGCATGCTCAGAGTGCTTCTCTGTTGAAGTGAACGGAGATTATTTTTCTTCCTGGTGGGGCTAGCCGCTAGCCCCCCCAACATGCGCCAATATGTCCATGGTGTGGACTTGGGACCGTTAAATATCCCAGGATGCATTTCGCATTCCTGTTTTAAAATATCAGTGTAAGCTATAAAATAGGCTATATAGGAACATTTTAAAAGTATAACAAAGATGGAGGCCTATTCAACATATTTGCATACTATTATTTTAAAATGAAAGAGGGGTTTTGTTTTACACAATTTTTTTATTGTATAAGTCGCGGAGGAAACCCATCGCAACGGAAATTTACATTTAGGGCATTTAGCAGACGCTTTTATCCAAAGCGACTTACAATAAGTACATTTGTCATAACAAGTGCATCAATATATCGCTGTCGGTACAGAAAGGATGTTCATAGAACCAAGTGCAAGTACCACAATCGCTAGGTCAATCAATTCCCCGTGTTACAGCCATGATAACAGCTACTGCAGTTGCTACACAGTTAAGTACTACAATACAATACAATACAATACACAATACAATACAATACAATACACAATGGTGGCAAGAAGTGGGAAGGTGGCTATGCAGAGTCGAGGTGGACTCTGAACAGGTGAGTCTTGAGTCTTTTTCGGAAGATACTGGATAGTGAGCGACTCTGCGGTCCTGAGAGCGGCAGGGAGCTCGTTCCACCACTGAGGTCCCAAAACCGAGAAAAGTTGTGACTTTGCTGAACGGCCTTTGCTAGCTCTTAGCGATGGCGGTTCCAGACGTCCAGCTGAGGTAGTGGAGGGGAGGGATCGAGCTGGGGTGTGGCTTTAGCAATGCTTGGAGGTAGGCAGGGGCAGTTCCATCGACTGCCTTGTATGCCAGTACCATCGTCTTAAATTTGATGCGAGCTGCTACAGGGAGCCAGTGGAGGTCCCGGAAGAGGGGGGTCACATGGGAGAACTTCAGTAGGTTGAACCATGGACATAATAAAGGATGGACCACAGACTGGAAAATGGCCGCCCATTCATTCCTATACAAACTGCTCAGTGGCGCAGGGTAACATACAGGAGCGATTTGCTTCCGCGTTATGGGGCCAAGACAAGTGACCTAGTCCGTGACGTACCGGATGCAGAGATCTTCTTCTTCTTCTAGTTTAGTGGCGGATCATAGTTTTTCCCCATATACCGCCACCTACTGGACTACTACACAGGAGTTTGTGACAAGGACGTTGACAAATGATACTTTAAATCATAAAAATAAATTCAAAGAATTTAAAAACCAAACTAACGAAACAAAATAAACAAAATAAAACAAACTAACAAAATAAATGAATAAATATATATATACTTAAGGTTAAATTCTTCTAATTAGGTTAGTATCTTTTAGCTAATTTATCAGCAATTTCATTGCCATATATTCCATGGTGGGCTGGAATCTAACAGAACTGAATAACTAAACCAAGACTTATAATATTTAAAAGAAGATGCTTTACCTCTATCACCAAATCTTCACGTATTGAATTATCTGTTATAAAACTTAGTATCTACAACCCATCTAAGAGAGGTTATCATTGTGGCCATCTCGATTGATTATACTGATAAAGACACCCACTCTATATCCATATCCTTTTTCAAATTCTGGAATATATATGCCAATACCACATTGTCCTTTGGGATCTTTAGAACCATCTGTAAATATTTTCAGATATCCATAGAATGAAGTATTTAAATAACTTGAGCAGGCATTAGCAAAACTTTGCTTGGTGAGATGCTCGCTTTTTCGAAATGGAATAAGATGCAGCTGGGTAGGCGCTGAGAGGTGATGCATGAGGCATGATGGTGGCACGGCAGACAAGTAGAGGAGCATGATGGACTGGGATCTGATGAGGAAACAAAAAGATGATCTAACTTAAGATAAAATATACTCTGAAGTTTCCAGTTTCTGCAAACAGAAGAGAAGGGGTTTAATTAAGGCTTTGTATCATTAATAAGATAGACTGTGAATAACAAACGAAAAAATATAAAAGGCCTGGCTTAGTTTAAAGCATCCTGGAATAAGGAAACCTGTGGCCCCCACCTTGACCTAGAGGCCAGGGTCAGTTGGTTTGGCTGGGGCGGGCTGAGATGGAAGACCCTCATTCCTTTCTTCCTGCAGTCCCTGAGAGGAAGAACAGCCCCGGATGTCCTGCTCATCCACTGTGGCGGCAACGACCTCGGACGCCTGGAGGGAGTTGAGGTTGTTGCCGCAATGAAGATCTGCAGTACCTCCACCGGCAGTTCCCAGCAATGCAGATCGTCTACTCTAACATCAACGAGAGACGCCGGTGGAGGGCTGACCATCCGGGGAAGCTAAATCACGCTAGGAAATGGGTGAACAGTGTGATGAACGCATTTGTTAGTGTAGAGCTAGGAGGCAACAGCGTAGAGCATCCTGGGATAAGGTTTAACTGCTGTGGTTTATACTTAAAAGACAAGGTTCATTTCACCAATAGGGGAAATTACATTCTTTTAAAAAGCATTTCACAGTCTCTTGAAGCGATAATCCAGAGTGGGTGAAACTGACACTTTTAGGACCAATGCCTTCAGCCTTCTCCACTCTGAATTGTAATTTCAACAGTTTTCAATACTGTAAGATATAATCCAGGTCCTTAATCTTTATTCAATGATACTCTTCTCTACGTATTTGATAAATCAGTAATTATAACCTTTTTGGTAATCATTTGCGTTTATCACACTGTTCATTCATTTCACTGTTCTTCCTCTCATTCCTTTCCTTACTTCTTCTTTAGGCTACCTGTCTTTGTTTCCCCTTTCACTCTTCTGCCCCGGCCAAACAGCCAAAAAAAGTGTTTTTTTAAAATTTGGGGTGGGGGGTCTTATAATAAAAGCTTTTTTTATTGTAACACTTGGTTCAAATCCTATTTCTTACACATGCAGCCATTTGGACACCATTCTATGATAGCTGATAACCAAGGTACACACTGTAATACTATAATCAAGAGGACATACAGGCAGTTCAAATAAAAAGAGATAGAACTTTATTGATCTGGAAACTTCATAAATATGTAAGATTGCTCCATATAATACCATAGTAACATGGTAAACGTATGTAGGCCTAAAAAATTCAGTTCAATGTTATTGCTTAAGAAACAGATTCCTTCCAACTAACTATTTACGAAAAATGCAATCAATAATTTATATAAAAGTAAATGTTGACATATCTACCAGCAACGAATTGGAGTAGCCTACCCATATAATGAATTGTAATAAACCAACATTGTCAACTGTCATACATAGCTAACCATAACCCTGTCATACATAGCTAAACAAGCAAATGAAAATGAAATACCTACCAACGCAACTGAAATGTTAATATTAGACAATTAACAATATTATGAAAATTACGTAGGTCTTCCATAATCATTCAGGTAATCAATACGTCCGTGCCTGTTACAGCTATTTCAATGATATGTGTGTTATATATCCGTGTTCAACGCCATTCATGTTAAGTAAAAGGACAAATCTCAGATTTTGGAAGTTAATGGAAGTTAATTCGGAATTTAATTTAATTCGGAAGTTAATGGAGCCGTGCACTTCAAAATAGGTCCATAGCAAGGAGCCGTTTGTTTCAGTACGACTCCTTTCAGCTGACCACCCAACATCAACTGCTAATAAAACGCTTGAGGAGGCGTTTTGAAAAGAAAAAAAATATTTTTTTTTAGAACAGGGTAGAAAGATAATTATGAGCCTTTGATTGATATCCAGACATTTTTTGCGGAGACACAATCCTGTTCCCCACTTGTATTGGAGTGGACGGCGATATCTACTTCTGGGCCACATGAAATGACGGACCCCCGTACGCTGCCAGCTTAAACAGCTGCAATACCAGGCTTGGCCTCTGAGCACTGGTGGATTGCGGAAGTAAGCGCCTATCCTGGGGGCCTGGTTTAATCGCAGGAAATCCTGGTCGGATCCATCTCATTGTGTGTGTGTGTGTGTGTTTCTATTCTATTCTATTCTATTCTATTCTATTCTATTCTATTCTATTCTATACAGTGTTACCCTTTACGTTTCATTTGACAAGGACAATTATTTATTTATTTTAAAATATGGTTTTTTTCATGACCAATAAAAAAGAACAGTGTTACCCCTTATGTTTTTTTTCATGAAGACCAATAAAAAACAACTGTGTTACCCCTTATGTTTTTTTCATGACGACCGATTTTTTTTCATGACGACCAATAAAAAACAACAGTGTTACCCCTTATGGTTTTTTTCATGACGACCAATAAAAAACAACAGTGTCACCCCTCATGTTTCATTTGATAAAAACGACAGTGTTACACCCTATGTTTAATTCGATACATTTCGACAGTGTTACCCCTTAAGGGTTTTTCATGACGACAGATAAAAAACTACAGTGTTACCCTTTACGTTTCATTTGATAAAAACGACAGTGTTACCCCTTATGTTTTTTTCCCATGATGACTGATGAAAACCAACAGTGTTACCCCTTATATTTTACTTGACAAGGACAATTTAATTATTTCTTTTAAATATGTTTTTTTTCATGACGACCAATAAAATACGACAGTGTTACCCCTTATATTTTATTCAACAAAGACAACAGTGTTAACCCTTATGTTTTTATTCATGACGACCAATAAAAAAACAACAGTGTTACCCATTATGTTTTTTTTCATGACGACCATTAAAAAACAACAGTGTTACCCCTTATGTTTTTTTTCATGACGAACATAAAAAACAACAGTGTTACCCCTTATGTTTTTTTTCATGACGACCAAAGGAAAACGACAGTGTCAACCCTCATATTTCATTTGATAAAAACAACAGTGTTATCCCCTATGTTGTAATTGATAAATATCGACAGTGTTACCCCTTATGTTTTTTTTTCATGACGACCAATAAAAAATGACAGTGTTAGCCCTTATGTTTTTTTTCATGACGACCAATAAAATACGACAGTGTTACCCCTTATATTTTATTCGACAAAGACAACAGTGTTATCCCCTATGTTGTAATTGATAAATATCGACAGTGTTACCCCTTATGTTTTTTTTTCATGACGACCAATAAAAAATGACAGTGTTAGCCCTTATGTTTTTTTTCATGACGACCAATAAAAAACCACAGTGTTCCCCCTTATGTTTTTATTCATGACGACCAATAAAAAACAACAGTGTTACCCATTATGTATTTTTCATGACGACCAATAAAAAACAACAGTGTTACCCCTTATGTTTTTTTCATGACGAACATAAAAAACAACAGTGTTACCCCTTATGGTTTTTTTTCATGACGACCAAAGCAAAACGACAGTGTCACCCATCATATTTCATTTGATAAAAACATCCGTGTTACCCCCTATGTTTTAATTGATAAATATCGACAGTGTTACCCCTTATATTTTACTTGACAAGGATAATTTAATTATTTATTTTAAATATGTTTTTTTCATGACGACCAATAAAATACGACAGTGTTACCCCTTATATTTTATTCAACAAAGACAACAGTGTTAACCCTTATGTTTTATTCATGACGACCAATAAAAAAACAACAGTGTTACCCATTATGTTTTTTTTCATGACAACCATTAAAAAACAACAGTGTTACCCCTTATGTTTTTTTTCATGACGAACATTAAAAACAACAGTGTTACCCCTTATGTTTTTTTTCATGACGACCAAAGAAAAACGACAGTGTCAACCCTCATATTTCATTTGATAAAAACAACAGTGTTATCCCCTATGTTGTAATTGATAAATATCGACAGTGTTACCCCTTATGGTTTTTTCATGACGACCAATAAAAAATGACAGTGTTAGCCCTTATGTTTTTTTTCATGACGACCAATAAAATACGACAGTGTTACCCCTTATATTTTATTCGACAAAGACAACAGTGTTAACCCTTATGTTTTTATTCATGACGACCAATAAAAAAACAACAGTGTTACCCATTATGTATTTTTTCATGACGACCAATAAAAAACAACAGTGTTACCCCTTATGGTTTTTTTCATGACGAACCTAAAAAACAACAGTGTTACCCCTTATGGTTTTTTTTCATGACGACCAAAGTAAAGCGACAGTGTCACCCATCATATTTCATTTGATAAAAACAACATTGTTACCCCCTATGTTTTAATTGATAAATATCGACAGTGTTACCCCTTATGTTTTTTTTTCATGACGACCAATAAAAAATGACAGTGTTACCACTTGTGTTTTTTTTCATGACGAACATAGAAAACAACATTGTTTTTTTTCATGACGACAAAAGAAAAACGACAGTGTCACCCCTCATATTTCATTTGAAAAAAACAACAGTGTTACCCCCTATGTTTTAATTGATAAATATCGACAGTGTTACCCCTTATATTTTACTTGACAAGGACAATTTAATTATTTCTTTTAAATATGTTTTTTTTCATGACGACCAATAAAATACGACAGTGTTACCCCTTATATTTTATTCAACAAAGGCAACAGTGTTAACCCTTATGTTTTTATTCATGACGACCAATAAAAAAACAATAGTGTTACCCATTATGTTTTTTTTCATGACAACCATTAAAAAACAACAGTGTTACCCCTTATGTTTTTTTTCATGACGAACATAAAAAACAACAGTGTTACCCCTTATGTTTTTTTTCATGACGACCAAAGAAAACGACAGTGTCAACCCTCATATTTCATTTGATAAAAACAACAGTGTTATCCCCTATGTTGTAATTGATAAATATCGACAGTGTTACCCCTTATGGTTCTTTCATGACGACCAATAAAAAATGACAGTGTTAGCCCTTATGTTTTTTTTCATGACGACCAATAAAATACGACAGTGTTACCCCTTATATTTTATTCGACAAAAACAACAGTGTTAACCCTTATGTTTTTTTTCATGACGACCAATAAAAAACAACAGTGTTCCCCCTTATGTTTTTATTCATGACGACCAATAAAAAAACAACAGTGTTACCCATTATGTATTTTTTCATGACGACCAATAAAAAACAACAGTGTTACCCCTTATGTTTTTTTTCATGAGGAACATAAAAAACAACAGTGTTACCCCTTATGGTTTTTTTTCATGACGACCAAAGAAAAACGACAGTGTCACCCCTCATATTTCATTTGATAAAAACAACAGTGTTACCCCCTATGTTTTAATTGATAAATATCGACAGTGTTACCCCTTATGTTTTTTTTTCATGACGACCAATAAAAAATGACAGTGTTACCCCTTATGTTATTTTCATGACGAACATAAAAAACAACATTGTTTTTTTTTCATGACGACAAAAAAAAACGACAGTGTCACCCCTCATATTTCATTTGATAAAAACAACAGTGTTACCCCCTATGTTTTAATTGATAAATATCGACAGTGTTACCCCTTATATTTTACTTGACAAGGACAATTTAATTATTTATTTTAAATATGTTTTTTTTCATGACGACCAATAAAATACGACAGTGTTACCCCTTATATTTTATTCAACAAAGACAACAGTGTTAACCCTTATGTTTTTATTCATGACGACCATTAAAAAAAAAACAGAGTTACCCATTATGTTTTTTTTCATGACAACCATTAAAAAACAACAGTGTTACCCCTTATGTTTTTTTTCATGACGAACATAAAAAACAACAGTGTTACCCCTTATGTTTTAATTGATAAATATCGACAGTGTTACCCCTTATGGTTTTTTTTCATGACGACCAATAAAAAACAACAGTGTTACCCCTTATGTTTTTTTTCATGACGAACATAAAAAACAACAGTGTTACCCCTCATGGGTTTTTTTCATGACGACAAAAGAAAAACGACAGTGTCACCCCTCATATTTCATTTGATAAAAACAACAGTGTTACCCCCTATGTTTTAATTGTTAAATATCGACAGTGTTACCCCTTATGTTTTTTTTTCATGACGACCCATAAAAAACAACAGTGATACCCCTTATGTTTTTTTCATGAGGATCAATAAAAAACAACAGTGTTACCGCTTGTGTTTTTTTCATGACGACCAATAAAAAACAACAGTGTTACCCCTTATGTTGTTTTTCATGACGACCAATAAAAAACAACAGTGTTACCCCTTATGATTTTTTTATGAGGACCAATAAAAAACAACAGTGTTACCCCTTATGTTTTTTTTCATGACGACCAATAAAAAACAACAGTGTTACCCCTTATGTTTTTTTTCGTGACGAACATTAAAAACAACAGTGTTACCCCTTATTTTTTTTTCATGACGACCAAAGAAAAACGACAGTGTCACCCCTCATATTTCATTTGATAAAAACAACAGTGTTAACCCCTATGTTTTAATTGATAAATATCGACAGTGTTACCCCTTATGTTTATTTCATGACGACCGATAAAAAACGACAGAGTTACCCCTCATGTTTTTTCCATATTGACCAATAAAAAACCACAGTGTTATCCCCTATGTTGTAATTGATAAATATCGACAGTGTTACCCCTTATGGTTTTTTCATGACGACCATTAAAAAATGACAGTGTTAGCCCTTATGTTTTTTTTCATGACGACCAATAAAATACGACAGTGTTACCCCTTATATTTTATTCGACAAAGACAACAGTGTTAACCCTTATGTTTTTATTCATGACGACCAATAAAAAAACAACAGTGTTACCCATTATGTATTTTTTCATGACGACCAATAAAAAACAACAGTGTTACCCCTTATGGTTTTTTTCATGACGAACATAAAAAACAACAGTGTTACCCCTTATGGTTTTTTTTCATGACGACCAAAGAAAAACGACAGTGTCACCCCTCATATTTCATTTGATAAAAACAACAGTGTTACCCCCTATGTTTTAATTGATAAATATCGACAGTGTTACCCCTTATATTTTACTTGACAAGGACAATTTAATTATTTATTTTAAATATGTTTTTTTTCATGACGACCAATAAAATACGACAGTGTTACCCCTTATATTTTATTCGACAAAGACAACAGTGTTAACCCTTATGTTTTTATTCATGACGACCAATAAAAAAACAACAGTGTTACCCATTATGTATTTTTTCATGACGACCAATAAAAAACAACAGTGTTACCCCTTATGGTTTTTTTCATGACGAACATAAAAAACAACAGTGTTACCCCTTATGGTTTTTTTTCATGACGACCAAAGAAAAGCGACAGTGTTACCACTTGTGTTTTTTTTTATGACGAACATAGAAAACAACATTGGTTTTTTTTCATGACGACAAAAGAAAAACGACAGTGTCACCCCTCATATTTCATTTGATAAAAACAACAGTGTTACCCCCTATGTTTTAATTGATAAATATCGACAGTGTTACCCCTTATATTTTACTTGACAAGGACAATTTAATTATTTCTTTTAAATATGTTTTTTTTCATGACGACCAATAAAATACGACAGTGTTACCCCTTATATTTTATTCAACAAAGACAACAGTGTTAACCCTTATGTTTTTATTCATGACGACCAATAAAAAAACAACAGTGTTACCCATTATGTTTTTTTTCATGACAACCATTAAAAAACAACAGTGTTACCCCTTGTGTTTTTTTTCATGACGACCAATAAAAAACAACAGTGTTACCCCTTGTGGTTTTTTTCATGACGACCTATAAAAAACAACAGTGTTACCCCTTGTGTTTTTTTTCATGACGACCCATAAAAAACAACAGTGTTACCCCTTATGTTTTTTTCATGAGGACCAATAAAAAACAACAGTGTTACCCCTTGTGTTTTTTTCATGACGACCAATAAAAAACAACAGTGTTACCCATTATGGTTTTTTTCATGACAACCATTAAAAAACAACAGTGTTACCCCTTATGTTTTTTTTCATGACGAAAATAAAAAACAACAGTGTTACCCCTTATGTTTTTTTTCATGACGACCAAAGAAAAACGACAGTGTCAACCCTCATATTTCATTTGATAAAAACAACAGTGTTATCCCCTATGTTGTAATTGATAAATATCGACAGTGTTACCCCTTATGGTTCTTTCATGACGACCAATAAAAAATGACAGTGTTAGCCCTTATGTTTTTTTTCATGACGACCAATAAAATACGACAGTGTTCCCCCTTATATTTTATTCGACAAAGACAACAGTGTTAACCCTTATGTTTTTTTTCATGACGACCAATAAAAAACAACAGTGTTCCCCCTTATGTTTTTATTCATGACGACCAATAAAAAAACAACAACGTTACCCATTATGTATTTTTTCATGACGACCAATAAAAAACAACAGTGTTACCCCTTATGTTTTTTTCATGACGAACATAAAAAACAACAGTGTTACCCCTTATGGTTTTTTTCATGACGACCAAAGAAAAACGACAGTGTCACCCCTCATATTTCATTTGATAAAAACAACAGTGTTACCCCCTATGTTTTAATTGATAAATATCGACAGTGTTACCCCTTATGTTTTTTTTTCATGACGACCAATAAAAAATGACAGTGTTACCCCTTATGTTATTTTCATGACGGACATAAAAAACAACATTGTTTTTTTTTCATGACGACAAAAGAAAAACGACAGTGTCACCCCTCATATTTCATTTGATAAAAACAACAGTGTTACCCCCTATGTTTTAATTGATAAATATCGACAGTGTTACCCCTTATATTTTACTTGACAAGGACAATTTAATTATTTCTTTTAAATATGTTTTTTTTCATGACGACCAATAAAATACGAGTGTTACCCCTTATATTTTATTCAACAAAGACAACAGTGTTAACCCTTATGTTTTTATTCATGACGACCAATAAAAAAAAAACAGGGTTACCCATTATGTTTTTTTTCATGACAACCATTAAAAAACAACAGTGTTACCCCTTATGTTTTTTTTCATGACGAACATAAAAACAACAGTGTTACCCCTTATGTTTTAATTGATAAATATCGACAGTGTTACCCCTTATGGTTTTTTTTCATGACGACCAATAAAAAATGACAGTGTTACCCCTTATGTTTTTTTTCATGACGAACATAAAAAACAACAGTGTTACCCCTCATGGGTTTTTTTCATGACGACAAACAGGCAAAAACGACATGGTGGCACCCCGCAATATTTCATCTTGACATAAAAACGAAAGGAGTGGTTACCCCCTGATAGTGTTAATTGTTAATATCGCACAGTGTTATCCCTTATTGTTTTTGTTTTTCATGACTGACCGCATAAATAACAACAGTGTTACCCCTTATGTTCTTTTCATGAGGACCAATAAAAAACAACAGTGTTACCCTTGTGTTTTTTCATGACGACCAATAAAAAACACATGTTACCGCCTAATGTTGTTTTCATGACGACCAATAAAAAACAAAGTGTTACCCCTTATAGCTTTTTATGAGGACCAATCAAAACAACAGTGGCTTACCCCTTATGTTGTTTTTTCATGACGGACCAATAAAAAACAAAGTGTTACCCCTTACGGTTTTTTTCGTGACGAAACATTAAAACAACAATGTCTTATCCCCTTATGGTTTTTTTCATGGACGACCCAAGAAAAGCGACAGGGTCCATCCCCTCATATTTCATTGATAAAAACAACAGGTGTTACCCCTATGTTTTAATTGATAAATATCTGACAGTGTTACCCCTTATGTTTATTTCATGACGACCGATAAAAAACGACAGAGTTACCCCTCATGTTTTTTCCATATTGACCAATAAAAAACAATAGGGGTACACCTGTCAACGTTTTTGCGGGGATTCGAACCTGAGCTCTTTAGAGTGCTAACCTCCAAACTTATCAATGCACCATCAAGACACTGAAAAAAGTAAGCACAATGGTTATACTTGGCTTTATAATTTGCATGAAATAGAAATAAGAGACTTCCAACAGAGGACGTCAACCAGACCTGAACCCCGGTCTCCAGGGGGTTAGCTCACAGCTCTTTCCACTACCCACTGAGAATTGTAATTTAATATTGTCTGAGGTAATATATGACACTGCAATAGACATGATAGCATTACGTTTAAAATTAAAGATATTGTGCTCTCCACAGAAATTGAGCCACGGTCTCCAGTTGGTTAGGCAGAGTGCACACCACTGCACCACTGAGGCGATGACAATACACCAAGATCAATCATCAAAAAAGAGGATATACATGACATTAAAATGTATGTGTGTATTTCCCTTATGTTTTTTTTCATGACAACCAATAAAATACGACAGTGTTACCCCTTATATTTTATTTTACAAAGACAACAGTGTTACCCCTTATGTTTTTTTTCATGACGACCCATAAAAAACAACAGTGTTACCCCTTATGTTTTTTCATGAGGACCAATAAAAAACAACTGTGTTACCCCTTGTGTTTTTTTTCATGACGACCAATAAAAAACAACAGTGTTACCCCTTGTGGTTTTTTTCATGACGACCTATAAAAAACAACAGTGTTACCCCTTGTGTTTTTTTTCATGACGACCAATAAAAAATAACAGTGTTACCCCGTGTGTTTTTTTTCATGACGACCAATAAAAAACAACAGTGTTACCCCTTATGATTTTTTATGAGGACCAATAAAAAACAACAGTGTTACCCATTGTGTTTTTTTTCATGACGACCAATAAAAAATGAAAGTGTTACCCCTTATGTTTTTTTTCATGACGACCAATAAAAAACAACAGTGTTACCCCTTATGTTTTTTTTCGTGACGAACATTAAAAACAACAGTGTTACCCCTTATGGTTTTTTTCATGACGACCAAAGAAAAACGACAGTGTCACCCCTCATATTTCATTTGATAAAAACAACAGTGTTACCCCCTATGTTTTAATTGATAAATATCGACAGTGTTACCCCTTATGTTTATTTCATGACGACCAATAAAAAATGACAGTGGTTGACCCCTTTGTTTTTTTTCATGACGCCCAATAAAAACAATAGTGTTACCCCTTATGGTTTTTTTCATGACGACCAAAGAATAACGACAGTGTCACCCCTCATGTTTCATTGGATAAAAACAACTGTGTTACCCCCTATGTTTTATTTGGTAAATATTGACAGTGTTTCCCCTCATGTTTTTTCCATATTGAATAATAAAAAAAACAACAGGGGTACACCTGTCACCGTTTTTGCGGGGATTCGAACCTGAGCTGTTTAGAGTGCTAACCTCCAAACTTATCAATGCACCATCAAGACACCGAAAAAAGTAAGCACAATGGTTATACTTGACTTTATAATTCGCATGAAATAGAAATAAGAGACTTTCAACAAAGGACATCAACCAGACTTGAACCCCGGTCTCCAGGGGGTTAGCTCACAGCTCTTTCCACTACCCACTGAGAATTGTAAATTAATATTGTCTGAGGTAATATATGACACTGCAATAGACATGATAGCATTACGTTTAAAATTAAAGATATTGTGCTTTCCACAGAAATTGAGCCGCGGTCTCCAGTTTATTAGGCAGAGTGCACACCACTGCACCACTGAGGCGATGACAATACACAAAAATCAATCATCAAAAAGAGGATATACATGACATTAAAATGTATGTGTGTATTTCCCTTATGTTTTTTTCATGACGACCAATAAAATACGACAGTGTTACCCCTTATATTTTATTTTACAAAGACAACAGTGTTACCCCTTATGTTTTTTTTCATGACGACCCATAAAAAACAACAGTGTTACCCCTTATGTTTTTTTCATGAGGACCAATAAAAAACAACAGTGTTACCCCTTGTGTTTTTTTTCATGACGACCAATAAAAAACAACAGTGTTACCCCTTATGTTTTTTTCGTGACAGACATAAAAAACAACAGTGTTAACCCCCTTATGGTTTTTTTCTGAGGTACCAATAAAAAACAACAGTGTTACCCATTGTGTTTTTTTCATGACGACCAATAAATATGACAGTGTTACCCCTTATGTTTTTTTCATGACGACCAATAAAAACAACAGTGTTACCCCTTATGTTTTTTTTCGTGACGAACATTAAAAACAACAGTGTTACCCCTTATTGTTTTTTTTCATGACAACCAATAAAATACGACAGTGTTACCCCTTATATTTTATTTTACAAAGACAACAGTGTTACCCCTTATGTTTTTTTCATGACGACCCATAAAAAACAACAGTGTTACCCCTTATGTTTTTTTCATGAGGACCAATAAAAAACAACAGTGTTACCCTTGTTTTTTTTTCATGACCAATAAAAAACAACAGTGTTACCCCTTATGTTTTTTTTCATGACGACCAATAACAAACAACAGTGTTACCCCTTATGTTTTTTTATGAGGACCAATAAAAAACAACAGTGTTACCCCTTGTGTATTTTTTTCATGACGACCATAAAAAACGACAGTGTTACCCCTTACGTTATTTTTTCATGACGACCAATAAAAAACAACAGTGTTACCCCTTATGGTTTTTTTCGTGACAAACATAAAAAACAACAGTGTTACCCCTTATGGTTTTTTTCTGAGGACCAATAAAAAACAACAGTGTTACCCCTTGTGTTTTTTTCATGACGAGCAATAAAAAATGACAGTGTTACCCCTTATGTTTTTCTTCATGACGACCAATAAAAAACAACAGTGTAACCCCTTATGTTTTTTTTCGTGACGAACATTAAAAAACAACAGTGTTACCCCTTATGGTTTTTTTCATGACGACCAAAGAAAAACGACAGTGTCACCCCTCATATTTCATTTGATAAAAACAACAGTGTTACCCCCTATGTTTTAATTGATAAATATCGACAGTGTTACCCCTTATGTTTATTTCATGATGACCAATAAAAAATGACAGTGTTACCCCTTATGTTTTTTTTCATGACGACCCATAAAAAACAACAGTGTTACCCCTTATGTTTTTTTCATGAGGACCAATAAAAAACAACAGTGTTACCACCTTGTGGTTTTTTCAATGACGACCATAAAAAAAAACAGTGTTACCCCTTATGTTTTTTTTCATGACGACCAATGAAAAACAACAGTGTTACCCCTTATGTTTTTTTTATGAGGACCAATAAAAAACAACAGTGTTACCCCTTGTGTTTTTTTTCATGACGACCAATAAAAAAATGACAGTGTTACCCCTTATGTTTTTTTTCATGACGACCAATAAAAAACACAGTGTACAACCCCTTAGTTTTTTTTCGTGACGAACATTAAAACAACAGTGGTTACCCCTCATGGTTTTTTTCATGCACGACCAAAGAAAAAACGACAGTGTCCCCCTCATATTTCAGTTGATACCGAGAACAACAGTGTTACCCCCTATGTTTTAAATTGATAAATATCGACAGTGTT
>NC_079434.1:18037876-18082876 GCF_026213295.1 Gadus chalcogrammus | reverse complement strand
TGTGGTAACGGATGGAACTTGGAAGAGTAAGGATTACATGTGGATTGAAAAAGTCTATGTTAATTTTTTTTATTTATTATCAAATATTTTATGTATTTTATTATATCCAACCTTAACCCGTTGAGCATCCGCTTCACATCGTGTCGTTTCCTTAATTGATTGTGTGTGCGTGTGTGTGTGTGTGTGTGTGTGTGTGTGTGTGTGTGTGTGTGTGTGTGTGTGTGTGTGTGTGTGTGTGTGTGTGTGTGTGTGTGTGTGTGTGTGTGTGTGTGTGTGTGTGTGTGTGTGTGTGTGTGTGTGTGTGTGTGTACACGTGCGTGTACGTTCATGCGTGTGTGCGTGTGCGTGTATTACTGGGGATTGAAACCAGAACTTGACAGTAGTTAAAAGTTTCCTGTCATATAAAAGAATACATACATTTCTGGTACCACCAGAAGAATAGACACAATAGTTTTATGGAGTTGTAATACACTCCACTTTCAATTCAAAGTTTATGAAAAGCATAAACATTTCACCAGGATTAAAACATCATGACAGACACATTAATAACAGTTATAATTCTTATGTTGATATTTATAATATGACAATATAAATCACAATAAAGGGATTTTATTTGTGTCATAATAGTATGACACAAATAAAAATATTGTGTCATAGTATTTTTCTGTATCAGAATAAAAATAGTTTTTTAGTTTCTTCATATTTACTTATAAATTGAACTAAGGTCCAAAACGACTTAAAATATAAAGCTAACTAGAACCATAGGAATGGTTTAAACTATTTTGAAGTTGTATTTTTCTAAATATTTTTCTAAATTATAAACCAAAACCCATAAAATAAACATTAATGATTGTTTCTTACATCATTCAGATTTTGTATATAAAAACAGAAGTGCAGAATAGTAATCTCCATGTGTAAATTATTTATCCCAGCTTAGAGTTTTACTAAACAATGACATTTTTTAACCTGACCAAAACAGTTGTAACTGGTTGAGGTCATGATAAAGGAATTCCTCAGACTGACCAATAAGGAGAAGCTCACATCTCAGGCAGCCAATGGGAAGGAGTCTCCTCAAATTGACCAACGAGGAGGACAGCAGGGCTGACTTCTTATTAACTTTTTAACCATTGTTATTTCAAACAGATATGAGTATTTGCTAGAATCCCTCTTTATCAAACTAGTTTCCCTTAATAGTAAGTATCCCTAACGTATATATTTAATATGTTTGTATATCGTGTGTTTAAGTATCAAGTCTTACGTCTTAAATTAATGAATATATAGTAACACTGTGCACTTGGTGCACCTTCTGTAGTAGGACTGACAGAACTACATCTCCCTTTGTGCCAGTTTATGCTAGTTGTAATGGACTCGCAGTGGCTTTAGCTGTAAAGCTCTAGCCGCTAGCGCTAAAAGCTAACTATCATCTTGAGCTATCATTTTGATTCTGTAGGTTAATCTGGATCCTGTATCGGTAGGTCAATCCGGATCAGTTGGTTAATCCGGATCAGTAGGTCAATCCGGATCAGTTGGTTAATCCGGATCAAATGGTTAATCCGGATCAGTTGGTTAATCCAGATCAGTTGGTTAATCCGGATCAGTAGGTCAATCCGGATCACTTGGTTAATCCGGATCAGTAGGTCAATCCGGATCAGTTGGTTATTCCAGATAAGTAGGTTAATCCGGATAAGTAGGTCAGGTAGTAGTGGTAGTGCTGTGGTACTGGTAAAGGTAGTAGTGGTAGTACTTTAGTACTGACACAGGTAGAACTGTAGTATTATACAGCTAGTACTGTAGTACTCTACAGGTAGTACTGTAGTACTATACAGGTAGTAGTGGTACTGGAGTAGTGAACACGTTCATACTCTCCGAAAGGACATCTTTTTATTGTCCCTAATGAAGTATTTATCATCCACATGCATCTGAAACGCTTGGTTGCCATAGCGATGCAGCTGTGGGGATTAAACAGCCATCCCAAAATAACCCCCTGAACACTAACCCTAAATGGTCCAGCCCCCACAGAGCACCGGTTGAACGGTTTCACGGGACGACCTGGTTTGGCGTGGGTCTCCAAGGCAACGGGGCCGGGGTTTGGGTCGGAGACGGTTTATTCCTGACCGGGTTTCCAGTCGCTAATTGTTTTTTCCGTTCCGCCGAGGATAATAATGATGCCGATGACATCACCGGCCCTGGGCGGACTGTCGCTTCTCTCTCTTGTAAAGCTGTCGGGGTCTCATGCCTTCGCCTCTTCTTCTCCCTGCGACTTATCCCTTTTCCTTTCTTCTCTGAAAGATTGAAGACCTGACATCCTCGACAGGCGTATAAACTTTACGACCCTGGGTTTATATCTCGGCCCCTTGCCGTGTCTCGCTGGCTGCGGTTCCGTCTGTCGAGTCGTTTTTCGTCGAGACAAACGCAGACCTACGGATCCGCACCCAGGAACATGATTTGTCGGAATACATTTCAAGCGCATGAAAGTGAAAAACTATGTTCACAGACTTTAGATGAGTTACAGTAAGACTTCCCTGAGACTTTACAATAGTTACAGTAAGAGGCCCCTCAGACTTTAGATTAGTTACAATAAGACGTTAGATTAGTTACTGTAAGAATGCCCTCAGACTTTAGATTAGTTACAGTTAGACAGCCTTCAGACTTTAGATTAGCTACGGGAAGCTGCTCCACAGTATGATTCTCCTGCTGAGTGTGGTGGTCTGATCTGCTTTCACCAACTTCTCCTCCTCCTCCTCCTCCTCCTCCTCCTCCCCCCTCCTCCGTTATGCTCGGACACTCTCCTCCACACTCTTGTGACTCATGTGTTCGTTGAAACAGGAGGTGTAGCTCCCCTGGACAAACAGAGGCCTTCAGCACAGCCACAGAGTTTATGAGGCATGCGACGCAGGCAGCACGGGGATAATCTCCCCTCTGGCCTCACCACACTGTGATGTTTACACTGAGAGCTGAACAGAGGTACAAAGGAGGAGGGGAGAGGGAGGAGGGAGAGGGGGAGAGGGTGGAGGGGGAGGGAGAGGGGGGAGAGAGAGGGAGGAGGGGGAGAGAGGAGGGGGAGAGAGAGAGAGAGGAGGTAGAGAGAGAGGGAGGAGGGGAGAGGGAGGAGGGGGAGAGAGAGAGGAGGGGGAGAGAGGGAGGAGAGGGAGAGAGAGAGAGGGGAGAGAGAGGAGGGGGAGAGAGAGAGGAGGGGGAGAGAGGGAGGAGGGGGAGAGGGAGGGAGAGGGGGAGAGAGAGGGAGGAGGGGGAGAGAGAGAGGAGGGGGAGAGAGAGGGAGGAGGGGGAGGAGAGAGAGGGAGGAGGGGAGAGAGGGGGGGAGAGAGAGGGAGGATGGGGAGAGAGAGGGAGGAGGGGGAGAGAGAGGAGGAGAAGGGAGAGAGGGGGTGAGAGAGGGAGGAGGGGGTGAGAGAGAGAGGAGGGGGAGAGAGAGGAGGGGGTGAGAGAGAAAGGAGGGGGAGAGAGAGAGAGGAGGGGGAGAGAGAGAGAGGAGGGGGAGAGAGGAGGAGGGGGAGAGGGAGGGAGGAGGGGAGAGAGAGGAGGGGGAGGGAGAGGGGGAGAGTGAGGGAGGAGGTGAGAGAGAGAGAGGAGGGGGAGAGAGAGGTAGAAGGGGGAGAGAGAGGAGGGGGGAGAGAGAGGAAGGGAGGAGGGGAGGGAAAGGGAGGAGGGGGAGAGAGAGGGAGGAGGGGGTGAGAGAGGAGGAGAGAGGGAGGAGGGGAGAGAAAGAGGGTCAGGGTGAGAGAGAAGGAGAAGGGGAAAGAGAGGGAGGAGGGGGAGAGAGGGAGGGAGGAGGGGGAGGGAGGGGGGGGGGGGGAGAGAGAGGGAGGAGGGAGAGAGAGGGAGGAGGGAGAGAGAGGGAGGAGGGGAGAGAGGGTTGAGGGGGGGGAGAGAGGGAGGAGGGGGAGAGAGGTAGAAGAATGGGAGAGAGAGGGAGGAGGGGGAGAGAGAGAGAAGGAGGGGAGAGAGAGGGAGGAGGGGGAGAGAGGGAGAGAGGGAGGAGGGGGAGAGGGAGGAGGGGGAGACAGCTTAGGTTTTGCAGCCTCATGTTGTTGGCTGCCCCTCTGGTAACTGTTACACGCTATATTGGACCAGGAGACCAGAGTTTAACAGTTTAATGGACCAGGGATTAACACTATTAGGACCAGGAGACCAGGGTTTAACACTATAACGGACCAGAGTTTAACACTATGATTTCCCAGGGTTAAACACTATGAATTTCCAGCGTTTAACACTATGATAAACCAGGGTTTAACACTATGATAGACCAGGGTTTAACACTATGATAAACCAGGGTTTAACACTATGATAAACCAGGGTTTACCTCTATGATAGACCAGGGTTTAACACTATGATAAACCAGGGTTTAACACTATGACTTCCCAGGGTTTAACGCTATGATAGACCAGGGTTTAACACTATGATAGACCAGGGTTTAACACTATGATAGACCAGGGTTTAACACTATGATAGACCAGGGTTTAACACTATGATAAACCAGGGTTTAACACTATGACTTCCCAGGGTTTAACACTATGATAGACCAGGGTTTATCTCTATGATAGACCAGGGTTTAACACTATGATAGACCAGGGTTTAACACTATGATAGACCAGGGTTTAACTCTATGATAGACCAGGGTTTAACACTATGATAAACCAGGGTTTAACACTATGATAGACCAGGGTTTAACTCTATGATAGACCAGTGTATCTAGTTCATAGTGTATGTCGGGTGTATAGCTATAGTTTGTGTGTATAGTGTGGTGGTATCTAGTGTGTGTATATAGTTTGTGTGTACATTGTGTGTGGTTTGTAGTGTGTGCATACGATGTGTATAGAGTTGAGTCCTCAATGTGTATAGTGTACATCTAGTGTAAAACTTACAGCGTGTGTGGTATGTAGTGTGTGTATATAGAGTGTCCTGTACGTAGTGTGCGTATGTAGTGTGTGTACATAATGTGTCGTGTGTGCGTGTGAAACAGGAGGCTGGATCCCGTTGGCTGGAGGCTCAGCCAATCAGAAGGGAGTGTCTGATCACATGGGCCAGTGGTTCTGCTGAACCCTTAACGGGGAAATTGAGTTGAAAATTACATGGATTAGAGTTTCCAGCGAGAGGCCACTCCTTTAGTCCGACAGCCCCGACGCCTCCTCACCGCAGGGCCAAAGAACGCTGAGGAGAGAGGAGAGGGAGGAGAGAGGAGAGGGGAGAGGAGAGAGGAGAGAGGAGAGGGGAGAGGGGAGGGGGGAGGGAGGAGAGAGGAGAGGGAGGAGAGAGGAGAGAGGAGAGAGGAGAGGGGAGAGGGAAGAGGGGAGGGGGGAGGGAGGAGAGAGGAGAGAGGAGAGAGGAGAGGGGAGAGGAGAGAGGGGAGGGGGGAGGGAGGAGAGAGGAGAGAGGAGAGAGGAGAGGGGAGAGGGAAGAGGGGAGGGGGGAGGGAGGAGAGAGGAGAGGGAGGAAGAGAGGAGAGGGAGAGAGGAGAGAGGGGAGGGGAGAGGGAGAGAGGGGAAGAGAGGAGAGAGGAGAGGGGGAGATGGAAAGAGGGGAGGGGAGAGGGGAGAGGGAGGAGAGAGGAGAGGGAGCAGAGAGGAGAGAGGAGAGAGGAGAGGGGAGAGGGGAGAGGGGAGAGGAGAGAGGGGAGAGGAGAGGGGAGAGGAGAGGGGAGAGGGGAGAGGGGAGGGAGGAGAGGGAGGAGAGAGGAGAGGGAGCAGAGAGGAGAGAGGAGAGGGGAGAGGAGAGAGGAGAGAGGAGAGGGGAGAGGGGAGGGGGGAGGGAGGAGAGAGGAGAGGGAGGAGAGAGGAGAGGGGAGAGGAGAGGGGAGAGGGGAGAGGGGAGAGGGGAGAGGGGAGAGGGGAGGGGAGAGGGAGAAGAGAGGAAAGAGGAGAGGGGAGAGAGGAGGGAGGAGGGAGGAGAGATGAGAGGAGGAGAGAGAGAGGAGGGAGGAGAGAGGAGGGAGGAGAGAGGAGGGCCTCCTGGTGGCACACACAGACCCTCATGGCCAAGTAGGGGTTAGAACCAGCCCTGTTAGGGGGTAGAACCATAGCCCTGTTAGGGGTTAGAACCAGCCCTGTTAGGGGTTAGAACCAGCCCTGTTAGGGGTTAGAACCAGCCCTGTTAGGGGGTAGAACCAGCCCTGTTAGGGGGTAGAACCATAGCCCTGTTAGGGGGTAGAACCATAGCCCTGTTAGGGGTTAGAACCAGCCCTGTTAGGGGGTAGAACCAGCCCTGTTAGGGGGTAGAACCATGGCCCTGTTAGGGGTTAGAAGAACCAGGGCTGACCATGTCTGCTACCAGCCTTGTGTGTGCGTGCGTGGGTGAGGGGCAGTGTGTGTGGGAGGGTTTTGTTTGTGTTAAGAGAGAGCTGTGTTTGTGTTAAGAGAGTTATGTATGTGTGTGTGTGTGTGTGTGTGTGTGTGTGTGTGTGTGTGTGTGTGTGTGTGTGTGTGTGTGTGTGTGTGTGTGTGTGTGTGTGTGTGTGTGTGTGTGTGTGTGTGTGTGTGTGTGTTAAGAGAGAGCTGTTTGTGTGTCTGCGTGCGTTAGGAGAGAGCTGTGTGTGTGGGGGGGTGTATGTGTGTCTCTGTGTGTGTGTGTGTGTGTGTGTGTGTGTGGGTGTGTGTGTGTGTGTGTGTGTGAGTGTGTACAGAGAGGGCTGGGTGTGAGGAGGAGGAGATGACTCAGAGTCTGGGAGCGGCTGTGATGGAGAAACCATCCCGCTGCCGACACTGAGCTTCACCGGCTGCTCGCCGGCTTCCCCTGATTGGACGATAGGAAGTGTTTCGGTGGGGGGGGGGGGGGGTTCACAGAAGGGTCAGCCCTCCTGGCGTGGGTGGGCGACAATGCCAAGAGTTTAAGTATGTTCTGCGAGAGAGTGCACCGAATTATGATATGCTGGCCTTAGGTTCTAAACATCGCTGTCGGACGTGAGGCGCGCTGGCGTGGGGTTGTAAACAGGAAGGCCGTCTCATATCGCTGGTCTGACGCCTAATGGGGGATCAGAAGGAGGATGGATGGGGTCGGACAGGGCTGTCCTGGCAGGGCCGTCCTGGATCCTCTGCAGCCAGAACAGATGTGTTCTCCAGATGTTGTGCAACATGGCCACACCTGGAGTGGTGAGCGCTGTCTGGTGGCGGGGGGGGGGGGGGGGGGGGGGGGGGGGGGGGGCACATCACCACGGTGACGGTAGACATCGGCACGGCGACAGGGCCGCCCTCGAGACGGAGATGACTGTATGGCTGCTGCAAGACGGGAAACAGAGAAACATGAGACCCAGGGAGGCCCAGGGGAACGTGTGTGTGTGTGTGTGTGTGTGTGTGTGTGTGTGTGTGTGGTGTGTGTGTGTGTGTGTGTGTGTGTGTGTAGCGGGACAGACAAATACTTCAGGTTAAAGGTCTATGTGTGTGTGTCTATGTATGTCTGTGTGAATATGTGTGTGTGTGTGTGTGTGGGGGGATGTGTGTCTATGTGTGTGTGTGTCTGTGTGAATAGGTGTGTGTGTGTTCATCCCTTACTGTGTGTGTATTTGTGTGTGTTTGTGTGTTCATCCCTTACTGTGTGTGTGTGTATGTGTGTTTCTGTCTGTGTCTATGGGTGTGTTCAGCCCCTGCTGTGTGTGTATCTATGTGTGTGTGAGCGTGTGTGTGAGAGCGAGTATGCAAGTGTGTGTGTGTGTGTGTGTGTCTGTGTGTCCGTGTTTCCGAAACTCCTAGCTCGCCATGCCTCCCTCATAAAATTATGTGTGCATGATATGTGTGCATATATGAGTGTGGGTGAGTGTGTATGTGTGTGGGTGTGCGTGTGTGTATGAGTGTGTATGAGTGTGTGTGTGTGAGCGTGTGTGAGTGTGTATGAGTGTGTATGACTGTGTGATATTACCCATGTAAGGGCATCAACACACACTCATACACACTTTAGCAGATGTTGAATAAATATTTTACCACTAGTTCAGTGGAATTCATTACTTCTCAAGCATTGAACCATACTGCCAGTAAAAGAGGAAACAGCCCAGTTTTTAAGTGGCGTCATAAATGTTTTCCTACATATCCAGTCTTATATCACGGCCTTGGCGTTTCTCATGATTGATTGAATCTGTTGTGTGTTATCGATGTAATGCAGAGTCTCCGCTGGGTATAGCTGAAGGTTTGCTCGATGGCAGAGCGTTGATTTCTAGGAACTGTGTTGTGGAACCGGAAGAAACGTAGAAAGAATGTAAAGTACATAGGTTGAGATATTCGGGTGTTTACTCGTCAAACCATAGGATTGTTGTGGCGGTTTGTTTTTTTCCGTGGGAACACGAGTTCTGTGTGTTCGCTCAGGTCCGAGGTTTGGCAACAGCCGCCCCAACGAAATTCGTTTTTGGACGTTTTTGGACGTTTACTGCCACCGTAGAGCAAAACAAGAACACCACCCTGTCTCCAGAACACCACCCTGTAGCAGAACACCACCCTGTCCCAGAACACCACCCTGACCCAGAACACCACCCTGACCCAGAACACCACCCTGACCCAGAACACCACCCTGACCCAGAGCACCACCCTGTAGCAGAACACCACCCTGTCCCCAGAACACCACCCTGTAGCAGAACACCACCCTGTCCCAGAACACCACCCTGACCCAGAACACCACCCTGTCCCAGAACACCACCCTGACCCAGAACACCACCCTGACCCAGAACACCACCCTGTCCCAGAACACCACCCTGTAGCAGAACACCACCCTGTCCCAGAACACCACCCTGTAGCAGAACACCACCCTGTAGCAGAACACCACCCTGTAGCAGAACACCACCCTGTCCCCAGAACACCACCCTGACCCAGAGCACCACCCTGTAGCAGAACACCACCCTATCTCCAGAACACCACCCTATCTCCAGAACACCACCCTGTCTCCAGAACACCACCCTATCTCCAGAACACCACCCTATCTCCAGAACACCACCCTATCTCCAGAACACCACCCTGTAGCCGAACACCACCCTGTAGCAGAGCACCACCCAGTCCAAGAGGAACACCATCTGTTGGTTTTAAACCATTGTTGTTTATTTTGTCCACCAGAAAACCTGCTGGTTGTCACCGTGGCGACGGGAGAGACGGACGGATTCCAGCGCTTCATGCAGTCGGCCAACTACTTCAACTACACCGTCAAGGTGAGCCGCTGGCCAGCAGAGAACCTATCGCTCAGAGAGCCGCACGCCGAGACATTCAGTCACTGGGCCGAAGATCTGACCCGACGCACTTCCACGTGAGGCTGAGAGCCTCGCATCCAATCAGCATGGAGTCCTCATACTACTAGCTGTACTATTTTCTATACTACCGTACTAGCCGTACCACTGTAGTACTCTCTGAGCTAGCTACTACCCTGCCTGTACTATCTGTACTACCTACTATAATGTTAACTATACTACCTTCTATACTACCGTACTAATTTAGTACTGACTTCCCCGTACTGGGACAAACCTCCTGTAGTGATATCTAAACTACTCACTGTACTAATGTAGTGCTATCTAAACTACTCACTGTACTACTGTAGTACTATATACACACTACTAACTGTACTGATGTAGTTCGGACTATACTCCTAGCTGTAGTACTGACTCGACCACCTTCTGTCCTACTCTCTGCCCCAGGTTCTGGGGCTGGGGTCGGACTGGCGTGGAGGGGACGTGGGGACCTCCATCGGTGGGGGGCAGAAGGTCCGCCTCCTGAAGGAGGCCTTGGAGGTTCTGGACCTCAAGGACATGGTGGTGCTGGTGGTGGACAGGTGGGTTCATCTCCACCTTAACATCTGGAGCACCTCGAACCTCTAGGGTCTGGTGGGTTCTTGTCTAGGTTTACCTCTGGACCACCTCTGACCTCTAGGGTCTGGTGGGTTCTGGTCTAGGTTTACCTCTACACCTCGGATCGCTAGGGGGACACAGACCACCGGATGAACGTCGCGGGTTGTCCCCCAAAATATGTGCCAAACGTTGTCTTTGAAGAAAGATGTCAATGCAATATTCCTGGTTTTAGTTCAAATGTAGATCCATAAATCCACAGCCATACACACGTCCTCCTGAATGTAGACTTAATACAATCAAATCTGAAATATCTCTCCATGCTATTTATTCGTCCCTGTGAGGTAAGGGACTGAACAACAACCTTGGTTTTTTATTGCATTCAGACAGAATGTCTGAATAGGCGCTTGTCTAATCTAAGCGCCTATCTGTGTGGGACGTATCAATTAGACATTATGATAATTGCCCTAATTACAGCCCAGGCTAAGCCTCTTGGATGAGGCTGCTCGTTAAGACCGGCAGGTAGACGCTGCTGCTGCCAAAGTCCCGTGGAAAGTACAAGTGAGTGGTGGAGCTAATAGCAGCCTCCAGCCCACGACTCTAAGTAGAGGATACTTCCCACATCGTTTGAATACTGCACTTTGGGGGTACCCACCCTGCCCGGGCATTGAGGAAACACAGCCACTTCCTTTTTAACAAGGAAATGGCTGTATTTAAGTATTTTCACCACGCTATGATTATCTTCTGGTGTATAATGGTGCTGCTAAGCAATCTGGGGTCACCATAATGTCTTGAGGTTTAGCGTCTGCGCATGCCATGGGTATGTGTACGTGTGCGGGCGTGCCTGTGGACCCCAAGTCCTTCAGCAGGAGGGAAGGAGATGAAGTGTCCTCGAGTGAGACGGTAAACAGAGAGTTTTTTGGTCCGGTAGAATTCCTCCAGAACAATCTATTCCCCTGAGAGAAAGCCATGGCTGTTTACACACAGCTCAGCCTCAACGAGTAGCAGCCCGCGGGCCGTCGGGACGTTCTGAAGTTCGAACGGCCGTCGGCCGCAGATCTTTCAGCCTGACGAACGCTGTGTTTGTTTTCCCCTGACAGCTACGATCTTATCTTCTCGGGGGGCCCCGAGGAGTTGCTGAGCAAGTTCCAGCAGACCAATCACAGGGTGGTGTTCGCGGCGGAGGGGCTCGTCTGGCCCGACAAGAGGCTGGCGGAGAAATACCCGTCGGTGCGCAGCGGCAAGCGGTTCCTCAACTCCGGAGGTGAGGAGCAGGCATCGCAACGGGTGCGGAGGTCTGGGATGGTATCGCCATGACAACGCGTTGAAACATTCCAGCCCCCCATGAGTCTAAACATGTTTGGGTAGAGCGAAGGGATCTGGTCTGCTGATAGCAAGTAGATCGTCTGATAGCCTGTCTGTAGACCAAATCACGTTTTTTTGAAGCTATTCTCATCTCGGGATCCAAAATAAATCTTTGGTAATCCTGAGTTTCCTGAGAGTCCTGTCCACCCCAACCCAACTGGATTGTGACCCAGGTTTGGGTGCCAACCCTTTGTTTAAGGAACGCTTGGTGACCAGAACCAGTCCAGACTGGATCACCTGCCGAGAGCCTCTACGGCGGAGGCGTAATGGGTTCAGGAAGGGTGAGAGGGTGGTGTTATGTCCAGCGGGCTTTGTTAATATTATCGTTTCTCTAAATCATAAGCGTATTTTCCTTGTAAACATTATCCTATTGGACGAGGGAGCTGGTATTTCCTGGCTGGGGGACAGTGGACAATGGCAGCTCTTTAACCCAGGACCCAGCAGCCCTAGTCTGGAGTGTCTGAACCCCATCACGGGGTCTGGTCTGGTCTGGTCTGGTCTGGTCTGGTCTGGTCTGGTCTGGTCTGGTCTGGTCTGGTCTGGTCTGGTCTGGTCAACTTTATCAAGGGTACAATAAGGTCACTGTGATGTGCGGGCTGTTCGTTTCTTGCGATCAGACGAGACCTGCCTCCCTGCTGTCCAGTTGATCGCAGGCCCCAGCGTGGGGGGGGGGTCATGTGTGAAAAGTTTCACCCGCTCGCCTGAGGATCCTGGACACACTGCAGCGATGGAGGCCCTGTTTCAAAGTGTCGGGGAATGTGTGTTCAGGGGCAGGATGAACACGAGGTCTCTGTTCAGAGGCCGGGGGACAGCTGGAAGTAATATTCCTACAAATTATAGTTAGACTATTACCAATTTTCCATCATGTCTGCCCTTCACCGTTTATTAAGCTGATCCATATACTTTCTGCTTTATAGAAAATAGACACACAAATGACAAATTATACCCAAACTAAACATCTTTACACAAAAACAAACACATCTTTAGACAGAAACTACACATCTTTACACAAAGACTTCACACAGAGCAGCAACACAAGCAGCTACGGCCAGGGTGGAACCCTTGAACCCAGTGTTGTGGTTTAATGTTTATGGTGCTATATGTAAAATTAGCTACGTGCTGTGTTTAGCATGGAGCCATATACGTTTAGCTTGGCGCTGGAGTTAGCATTGTGTTATATACATTCAGCCTGATGCTAGGGTTAGCACGATGCTATGGAAGTTTAGTTTGGCGCTTGTGTAAGCCGGCTGCTATGTACATTAAGCATGGCACTGGGTTCACCATGGTGATATTTATTTAGCTTGGTGCCGCGGTGAGAATGGTGCTGTGTAAGTTTAGCTTCGTGCTTGGGTTAGCATGGCGCTTTATAAGTTTAGCTTGGTCCTGGGGTTAGCATGACGCTATATATGTTTAGCTTGGTCCTGGGGTTAGCATGACGCTAAATACGTTTAGCTTGGTCCTGGGGTTTGCACGTTGTTAAATAAGTTTAGCCTAGCGCTGGGGTAAACATGGCACTATATAAGTTTAGCATAGCGCTGGGGTTAGCACGTTGTAAAATAAGTTTAGCCTAGCGCTGGGGTTGGCACGTTGTTAAATAAGTTTAGCCTAGCGCTGGGGTTAGCCAGTTTTGTTTACGTTTAGCTTGGTGCTGGGGGGATACAGTGTTATATAAGCCTTGCTTGGCACTGGATCCCTGCTTGGTTACATTCTCATGCAGCGGTCTGCGGGTGCGGGGGTTCCGCTTCCTGATCATGAGGTTATGCCAAAAATGTCCACTTTTAGCGCTGGTCCGTTGCCAAGGAAACGTTCCTCTAAGCATATGTAATTCTAACTCTGTGGAGACCCATCTGTGGGACCTCTGCGGCTCTTCTATAGGAAGGTGTTCAATAACCAGTTTTTTAACGTCCCGCTTTTAACTTTCCTGGATTGTCACCCTCAGGAATTATGGGATACGGCACTTCCATAAAAGAAATGGTGGGCCAGTGGAATCTCCATGACAACGACGACGACCAGCTGTTCTACACTAAGATCTACCTGGACTTCCAGCAGAGGGTGAGCTGAACACCAGGGTTGTGAGGTCATCCCTCTAAACGCTCCCATGGCCTCCACACTAGGGCTGGGTGATTTGGCCTGAAAATAAAATAACCAATTTTCCAAACCAAACCCGATTATCGGATTTAATCCATATTTTTTTCTATGAATGACAAATATATATATTTTTTAAGTTTGGATTTTATTTGTAGATTAACAATTGTTTAGTTACTAGACTTTAGACAAACTCTAAACACTCACTTTTTCAGCGCATGCTGCGATGTTGACATTTGAATCTTTAAAAATAAAATATACATATTTTTTTCTTTTTTCAATAATCGATTTTCTTTAAAAAAAAAAAACGGTTATTTACCATAAATTCGAATTAAGATTCAAAATCTATTAATCGCCCAGCTCTACTACATACATTAAAACCCTCTCTCTCTCTCTCTCTCTCTCTCTCTCTCTCTCTCCCTGTGCTCCCCTCAGGAAGGCCTCAACATGACTCTGGACCACAAGTGCCAGATCTTCCAGAATCTGAACGGCGCTATCGGTGAGTGACATCACCAAAACGCACACCTCAAAGCCCTCAAGACAGTTTCAGTGTGTCAAATCACACCCCGACCGCACATTTTGAGCACTTCCAGAAGGGCATCTGTGCTCCAGATGCCAGGGGACGTCTGGGGGCACCGTGTGGCCCAAAGTGGTCCCGCGGGGCAATCCATGAACGTTCTTCCTCGTTTCGAGTGACATCAGCAAACCGACCACTTCAGTGCGAAAATGGGACCCGACCGCACACTCAGAGGACCCTGAGCTCTCCAGAATTGCGAATCCATACAAATGTTAAAAATGAAGGATCGACCGTTCCTGTCTCTCAGTGTTCTGCGTGTGGTCAGAGGGTCTGCGAGCCAACGTCCCGGGATCGTTACTCTAATCCTCGGTAGCTGCTGGCTCGTTGTTGGTGTTTACTCTGACCAGCATGAGGCCAGATGTCAGCTCCTGGTCTAGAGAAGGTCCAGAGGCCAGAGGCCGGTCTAGAGCCCAAGGCCCATCTGATCTAGAGACAAGAGCCCATGTGGTCCAGAAGCCAGTCTGGTCTAGAGGCCAGAGGCCGCTTATGGAGAGGTGTGAACATGCGTCTCTTTTTCGCAGATGAAGTCATGCTGAACTTCGGCACCGACCGGGTCCGAGTCAGGAACGCTGTGTACGACAGCCTGCCCGTCGTCGTCCACGGCAACAGGAAGAGCAAAGTGAGTGTGATGCCGTGCCCTCCACCCCCGCCCATCCTCTCAACAGCGGGCACAACCCCGTCTATAGGTCTAGGACGGTCTACGGTGGTCTATGTACCTGGATCTACACAGTTCTATGCATTCTAGATCTAGCCGGGGCTTGATGGTGCATACACACGCTGAACATACACTATAGAGACCAGGCCGTGTTTCCATGGCGTCAGTATTCGTAATATCCCTCCGTAGGAGGGCCCCCAGGAACCCAAGCGCCCTCCTCGACCAGAGGGAGCCTGGCTTTTCTCTTTCTCCCCTTTCTCTCCCTCTGGGTCTCTCCCTTCAAACCTCCCTATTCGTCTTCCTCTGTCTCTCCCTCCCCCTCTCCCCTCCATGTGTGTGTGTGTGTATGTGTGTGTCTGTGTGTGTGTGTGTGTGTGTGTGTGTGTGTGTGTGTGTGTGTGTGTGTGTGTGTGTGTGTGTGTGTGTGTGTGTGTGTGTGTCTCTGTGTGTGTGTGTGTGTGTGTGTGTGTGTGTGTGTGTGTGTGTGTGTGTGTGTGTGTGTGTGTGTGTCTCTGTGTGTGTGTGTGTGTGTGTGTGTGTGTGTGTGTGTGTGTGTGTGTGTGTGTGTGTGTGTGTGTGTGTGTGTGTGTGTGTGTGTGTGTGTGAACAGTAAGATACTGTAATCAACCTCCTACTCAGCCAGCTCCCCACTCCTCACATTCCAGCAGTCTGGCAGAGCGCCATGCGTTCTCCAGCCCAAACCCACCATGACTCATTGCCCCCAAACGGGCCGACTAGAGTCTAGCGCCGGAGCTATCGCACTCGCGTCAACATCTAATGCAACCGCATCTATCGCTGGAGCTATCACACTGCAACAGCATCCAGAGCTAATGCACTAGAATCTAGCACTGAAACTAATGCATAAACTTAATGCATCTAGTGCTAAGTCAGCTGAACTAGCTGAGCTCATGTGCTAGCTTCAAGAGCTAGCTGACAAGCATCAAGACCTAATGATAATTTAATGGATTGTACGAGTGAATTGAAATTAAGAGAGTCCAGTTATAGAGGTGGGTTGTACACACATCCACCTTTATAAAGGTTAAAAATAGATACATAAACACCTTGCTTCCATTTAGAATGTGAGTGGTGTTAGCAGCCGAGCTACCAGAAAGAGTGGAGATGTACGCTGGTACTGACCTCCTGATGTGTTTCCAGATCTATCTCAACTACCTGGCCAACTACGTCCCCAACGCCTGGAACAACGAGCAGGCCTGCGCCATCTGCGACCACAACATGCTGGACCTGTCTCAGCTGGAGGTAGGTACACCCCCAGCAGACCCGTGTGTTGTTCCATTGATGGCCTGTAGGGGGCGTCGTGGAGGAGGATAATGCAGAGCGACATGTTTCCCCCTCTAAAAGGGTAATTCCGGCAAAAATTGAAGCCCGGGTCTTTTTTGGCATGAAGCCCCATAAAATGAGCCCTCCAGACACTTTTTTTCGTTGATAATCGAGGAGAGAGCTTGGCGTGTTACATTGCTCTTGCATGGAGCAATGTAACAGCCCAAATGGCTTCAATTATATTGGCTAGGGGGCGGTGTGAACGCTTCCAATTCGTCATTTTTTAATCCACTAATATTGCTCAAAATAGCACCAAACCTCTGCAGTAGCATGACTAGGGTCCTTACACATAAAAAGAAGAATCAACAACTTAGTTGGAGTACCGGGTGTTTATTAAAAAAGACTGTTTTCCAAGTTCTTTGCCGGAATCACACTTTAAGGCTGCTACACTCAACCACCATATAAAGCGTGTGCGGAGTCTCGGTTGAGTTAGGGTAAAAATCTATTCAATGTGTTCAGCTGTGTTTGAAACTTTTGCAACCACGCGGACGGTGTCTGGACCGATTTAACAAGCAAAGTCTAAGAGTGTGGGCGTCTGAGGACCTGAGCCTCTGATAACCAGCCAATCAGCGCAGTGTGTGGGAGGGGCAGACCTACGCCACCCAATGTCAAGGAGACGCATTGCATCTCACGCAAGAGCAGAACGTACTCACTACTTTGTAGTTGGCAGTAGTCTTCACGGTGTGTTTCAATGCAACTTTTCCGCCGAACATGTCGTACGAGAGACAACGGAGTGGTCGGTTAAAGGCAGTTGGCCGTTGGTTTGAGTCTGGGCTGTGTGTGGGCTCCTTTAGTCAACAGGGAGGAATGGGATTTCATTCTCGTAATATGAGGCCCATAAACCGAATGTCTCTGCTTGGATCGGATCCCAGTTAATCTTGGCAATGGTATTTAATTAAAAAGTTATTAATGTCAATTAGTTTTGGCCGTAGGCATCAAGGCCTGCCCTCAATGTTGCCAAAAACTGTGCCAAATATGGCCATAGTGGTGTTGTGTAAACCAATGGGTGATGGACAGGCTTCGTTCACTCAATTTCCTCTCTCTGTGTGAGGAGTATCTGACGTGGCCTCAGACCCTGGCCTCCCTCTGGTCCTCTTCTCTGTGTGGGGGTATCTGACGTGGCCTCCACCATGAGGACCAGAGGGAAGACAGGGTCCGAGCCAACCCTCATGTATCCAGGACTGGGCTTAGCATGGTCCAGACTACTGAGGAGGAGGAGGAGGAGGGGGAGGAGGAGGAGGAGGAGGAGGGGGAGGAGGAGGAGGAGGAGGAGGAGGAGGAGGAGGAGGAGGAGGAGGAGGAGGGGGAGGAGGAGGGGGAGGAGGAGGAGGGGGAGGAGGAGGGGTAGGAGGAGGAGGAGGAGGAGGAGGAGGAGGAGGAGGAGGTGGAGGAGGAGGAGAAGGAGCAGGAGGAGGGGGAAGAGGAGGAGGAGGAGGAAGAGGAGGAGGAGGAGGAGGAGGGAGAGGAGGAGGAGGAGGAGGAGGGAGAGGAAGAGGAAGAGGAGGAGCAGGAGGACGAGAGAGGAGGTGGAGGACGAGGAGAAGGAGCAGGAGGAGGAGGAAGAGGAGGAGGAGGAGGAGGGAGAGGAGGAGGAGGAGGAGGAGGGAGAGGAGGAGGAAGAGGGAAAGAGCAGTGTTCCCAGGGTCCAGTGGGCGGTGTGAAGGCCGGCCCAGGAGGCTGGAGGCCTAACCCAGCTGTTAGTGGGCTGACCACCCCGTCCAGCCTTCGGTTTCTTCACCGCGGTCACTGGCGAGCCGACGGCACAGTTCAGACGACCAGATGATGGACATTATGTACATTATATAACTCCTCGATATTCTACTCCACACTGCGGTGGAGGTTAACACAACACTCGCGTCCTCACGTCGTCCGCATGCCCCTGCTTCAACAATATTCTGAAATATGAAAGAGCCCGTCATTCAGTTTGCTGGGCGTTCATTTGAAGTATGCAGATGTTTTGTCACGAATAATTAATGCCAATTCTCCCGGGAACCTTCCATTACCCCATGAAAGGGTAGTGGGTGTACTGACGGGAAATCCTGGTCATCCTTTCCCGGTATGAATCCCTCTTTTAGTTATTATAACAGTGTAGATGTGTTATGTTCCGGGGTGAACTGGGGTCACCAACGGGAGGGCTGAATTTCGTCTGGGTCCGTTGGTCCTGCTGTGCAAACAGGCACACACACAGACACACAAACGTGCACGCACACACATACACAAACACAAGCACACACACACACGTTAGCACACACAGACACGCTGGCACTCACACACGATTACACAATTACACAAACGCACACACACATGCATAAAAAAAAACACATGCACACTCACGCACGCACACGCAAGCACACACAGATATACCCACACATACAGACACTCGCTAGCACACACAGACACGCTGGCACACACACACAAACACACACACACACAGACACACACACACACACACACACACACACACGCACACGCGCACACACACACACACACACAGACACACATTCTCTGGCACACACAGACACGCTGGCACCCACACACACACACACACACACACACACACACACACACACACACACACAGACAAAGAGCTGGTGGCGTGATTGGAGGTTAGGATGGTCCTCAGTTAGCTGCCCTCCTCAGAGCTAAAAACAGCTCCGCAATTAGCCGCTTCCTCGCGTTCCCGTTTGAACTGCAAACCATCCTGAGCTGGACAGTCTCTCTAGACTGTGGCTTGGCCCGAGCATCATGGGAAAAAGAGTTTCTGCTCTGTGTTGCTCTCACTGTCTCTACAACAGACCCTGAGCGCTGAAAGCTGTAGAATATATAGATATAGATATATATTTATTTATATATATATATAGGCCGTTATACTGTACATACCAGGCTTGCTGGAGAACCGTTTTTCATACCATATCCCAGCGCTCTGAAATGAGCTCATGGACTGAGCGCCTTCATGTGTTACATCATCGAATGGTGAGGCGTTGGATGTGTTGGCGTTGCGGTCGGAGCCAAAGCGCGTGTCTCTGGTTTATCTGGCCCCGCCGCGAGACACCAGACCCGCACCAAACGGTTGTTTTGAATGCGGGCGAAGTCAAGCAAGAGTGAAGTGGTTCAGCCGGAGCAGCCGGAGCACAGCGGTGGACCTTCTGTGGCCATGTAGGCGTTTGACATCCAGCATGATGAACACCAGTTGAGACGTCATGTGTTTGGACAGCTATGATTCATGGTAAACAGACTTCCATTTGCAGCCAGTTTATTTACAGCAGAGCTACAGAGTGTCTCTCTGGTTCCGCAGGCCTTCCCCGAGGTGCTGCTGGGAGTCTTCATCGAGCAGCCCTCGCCCTTCCTTCCAGAGTTCTTCCAGAGGCTGCTGACCCTGGACTACCCCCGAGACAAGCTCAGTCTGTTCCTGCACAACCAGGTGGGACCCCCGCTACGCCCCCCCCGCGAGTCCGCCGCTCCACCTCCAGCTCTATACCCGAACACCACCTCCACCACTGCACCGCTACTCCACCAACTCTTCCTCTATGCACCTCAAGCAACACCACCTCCAACACCACCTCCACCCTATGCATCCAATTCCTCCACCGAGACCACCTCCAGCAGTCCTACCCCTCCACGTCCTCCACCTCCACCAACACCACCTGCCCATCCTCCACCAACACCACCTCCTACAACACCACCGCCAACACCACCTCCACCTCTATAACCCTGCCTCCACCAACACCACCTCCGACACCACCTCCACCTCTATACCTCCACCTCTATAACCCTGCCTCCACCAACACCACCTCCAACACCACCTCCACCTCTATAACCCTGCCTCCACCAACACCACCTCCGACACCACCTCCACCTCTATACATCCACCTCTATAACCCCGCCTCCACCAACTCTAACACCACCCGCATCAAAAAATACCTCCGTCAACATCACCTCCAATACCATCTCCAGCAACACCACCTCCATCGCTCCACCTCCACCATCACCAACTGTAACACCAGCTCCAGCACCACCCCTCCACTCAACACCTCCTCCGCCTCCCAGTGCGTTGGACGTGCGATGGTTTCATGTTGTCTTCATGTTGTGTGGTCAGGAAGTCCTCCACGAGAAACACATCGAGAGGTTCTGGACGGAGCACCGTCACCACTTCAAGAGCTTCAAGGTGGTCGGACCAGAGGAGAACCTCAGCCAAGGAGACGCCCGCAACATGGGCATGTAAGTGGACCGCATTACCCACAATGCCCTGCTCTCCTAATAAGATATAGAGATGTGTGTTGGATTCACATCCTCCTGTAGAAAGGTTAATAGAAGATAGAGATGGAGAAGCTAAAGCCTTGAACTAGGGTGTAGAGATGGTAGAAGGTCATGTGTAGGGTAGAGGTCATGTGTTGGGTAAAGGTCATGTGTAGGGTAGAGGTCATGTGTATGAGGTTGATGGTAGCAGGATGTGTAGGGGGTTGATATGGTAGGAGATCATGTAAGGGGTTGATGGTAGCAGGATGTGTAGGAATAGAATCCAGAACCTCACCCATCATTGCTCAGCCAGGGCAGTGTTTACATCAATCAACTCATCAACCACATCATTAGTCACGCCAGACCATAATACTACAGTCTGTGGTTCCTCAGCCTCCTCTAATTTGCTCATAGGCATTCTCTCCTTTCCACTTTCAGACTTCTGTCTCACTCTCACTGTGTCTCTTGATCCCTTTCTTACTGTCTCTCTTTATGTCTCTCTCTCTCTCACTGTGTCTCTTAATCCTTCTATCACAGTCTCTCTCTCACCGTCTCTCTTGATGTGTCTCATTGTCTCTCACTGATTCTCAGTGTGTCTCTCTACATCGCTTTATCAATGAATCTGTCTCTGTATCCCAATGTCATGGACAGAGGTTTAATTTCATGTTCCTGTATGTGTGTGTATGTGTGTGTGTGTGTGTGTGTGTGTGTGTGTGTGTGTGTGTGTGTGTGTGTGTGTGTGTGTGTGTGTGTGTCTGTGTGTGTGTGTGTGTGTGTGTGTGTGTGTGTGTGTGTGTGTGTGTGTGTGTGTGTGTGTGTGTGTGTGTGTGTGTGTCAGGGACCTCTGTCGTAAGGATTCTAGCTGTGGCTACTACTTCAGCATTGACTCGGACGTCATGCTGACCAACCGGCAGACTCTGAAAATCCTCATCGAACAGAACAGGTAAAGTCAGCCATGTTGGATCCTAATTGACAGCACAGGCAGCCACAGCCATGTTGGATCCTCATTGACATAACGGGTAGCGTTATGTCAATAACGGGTAGCGTTATGATAATAGAGATCCAACCATGTTGGATCTCTATTAACCTAAAAGGTAGAGTCAGCCATGTTGGATCCTCATTGAGATAACGGGTAGCGTCAACCATGTTGGATGTCTATTAAATAAAAGGTAGAGACAGTCATGTTGGATCCTCATTAACAGAACAGGTAGAATCGGCTATGTTTGATCCTTACCTGAACAGGTAGAGTCAGCCATATTGAACCTTATTATTATTGAACCGTGGAGTAGGCCATGTTGGATCCTTATCAACAAACGGTAGAGTCAGCCATGTTGGATCTGCGTGGGCGGGGTTGCAGAGCCAGCATGGCGCTGGCAGGCCGGGCGGTCTCACGCCTCAAAGGAGATAAAAACCACCAGAAGTTCAGAGTCGCATGGAAGGAGGTTAAAAATACTCCCCAGGCTTCCTGTTTCTGCCAGCTCAGGCGGGAAGGTCACGGCTGCCCGACATACCTTTATTACACAAATTATTTCAAAGTTAAAAAGTCCTCTGGGGAAAAGGCAGAAATAGAAAGTCGACGTGAGCGTGTGGCGAGCTGGTCTCCTCCCTCCTGGTGGTTTGAACTCCAGGCTCTGCCAATAAACGTTCTCTGTTTAAAAGGCGGAATTAATTGAATTGGTCGGACTACAAAGCACTACAAAGGATAATTCTGTGACCGCGGAATGACGGAAAACAACATGGCGTCCTTCTTTGTGAGGTTCGCGAGACAAAAGGGTTTGAGACGCGGTATAGCGTGTGAAATCTCTCTCCCTCTCTCCCTTTGTCTCTCTACCTCTCTCTATATCTCTCGCTGTTTCTCTATCTCTCTCCCCTTGTCCTTCTCTGTCTGCCTCTCTCTCCCTGCCTTTCTACCTCTCTCTGGCTTACTCTCTCTCTCTGTCTCTCTCTCTGTATTTCTCTCTCTCTGTATTTCTCTCTCTCTGTATTTCTCTCTCTCTCTGTATTTCTCTCTCTCTGTATTTCTCTCTCTCTCTGTATTTCTCTCTCTCTCTCTCTCTCTCTCTCTCTCTCTCTCTCTCTCTCTCTCTCTCTCTCTCTCTCTCTCTCTGCTCTGACAGGAAGGTGATCGCCCCCCTGGTGACACGTCACGGGAAGCTGTGGTCCAACTTCTGGGGTTCTCTGAGCCTGGACGGGTACTACGCCCGCTCTGAGGACTACATCGACATCGTGCAGGGCAAGAGGATGTGAGTTGGGGCCCTGCTTCTGTTCGAGGTTGAGCGTGACAATGGCCGCGGTCAGAGCCGACCTCGGCAGGCGGGCCGACGCTGGGCTGTCCCACTCCCAACGAGGCCAGCAGACGGCTCCTGGCTGCTGGGGAAGCCCGCCAGCACTAATGGGGGGTTGGGTCATCGCTTGGCCCAGGATCTGTCGTCAGCCTGGAGCCGACCAGACCCAGGGCCGAGTCCTGGGCTAGGCTGGGTGGTGTGTGGCTGGGTTTGACAGGCTGGGTCTGGCTTAGACTGGTTGAGACAGGGTCTGGGTAAGACTGGTAAGAATAGGTTAGGCTGGGTCTGGGTTAGAAAGGGTGAGACTGGTCCTGGGTTAGACTGGGTCTGGGTTAGACTGGGTGAGACTGGTCCTGGGTTAGACTGGGTCTTGGTTAGACTGGGTGAGACTGGTCCTGGGTTAGACTGGGTCTGGGTTAGACTGGTCCTGGGTTAGACTGGTCCTGGGTCTGGGTTAGACTGGGCGAGGCTGGTCCTGGGTTAGACTGGTTCTGGGTTAGACCTTGTCCAGGGTGGTCTGGGAAAGACTGGGTCTGGGTGAGAGCTGACCTGGGTTTGTCTGTGGTAGACTGGGTCTGGGTTAGTCTGGGTTAGATCTGGTCTGGGTTAGACTTGGTCTTGGTTAGACCTGGTCTGGGTTAGACCGGGCATGGATTAGTCTGGGTTGGACCTGGTTTGGGTTAGACTTGCTAACCTGCCCCCCCCCCCCCCCTGTGTAGAGGCGTGTGGAACGTGCCGTTCCTTGCCCACGTCTACCTGGTCCAGGGTGCCGCCCTGAGGGACGAGCTGAAGGAGAAGAACCTCTTCGTCCTGGAGAAACTGGACCCGGACATGGCCCTGTGTCGGCACACCAGGGAGATGGTACGGCCCAAACCCACCCGCTACACAGTAGACACACCAGGGAGATGGTACGGCCCAAACCCACCCGCTACACAGTAGACACACCAGGGAGATGGTACGACCCAAACCCACCCAGCTACAGAGCACCTTGAATACCTTAACATCAATCCTGCTACACTTTAAATCACCTTAAATACCTTAACACCAATCCTGCTGCACTGTATATAACCTTAAATACCTGAACACTCGACTTACATTATGCAGTATATTACCAAAATACCTGAAGACCCATCTAGCTACATACCATATTACCTTAAATACAAATCACCCATCCTGCTTTACAGTATATTATGTCAAATACCTTAGCATCCATCCTGCTATACAGTATACAACATTATATTGCAAGTTGGCATGCTTGCATTGCCGGATAATGGAATATATGTATGAGGATGTTCTGTCATGTCTAGATTTATGTACTGTAGTTACCGTAGCACACATGGTTAGCATGTGGCCGGCGGGCCAAGCTGAGAGATAAACTAAGTCTGTGAATGTTGAGACTCTCTCCTGTTCATCAGACGACAACCTGGCAAGTATATTCAGACGCCGTGTCTCCGGCATGATGGTCTCTTTCGATGGTCTCTCTGATAGTATCTCTGAAGGTATCTCTGATGGTATTTCTGGCGAACTCCTTCCTCCTTCATCGTCTACTGATCATATGCCAGCATGTCTCCACGACGTCGCAGGGGACCAACCTCGCCCCGTGTGCTTGGGCTATCCTCCTCTCTCTGAAGCCTTGACCTCTGACCTATGCATGACCCTGACTGCATGACCTCACGCTAGTCCTCGGCCTTGTGTCCTCGGCCTTGTGTCCTCGGCCTTGTGTCCTCGGCCTTGTGTCCTTGGCCTGCTTTCACACCGCTGTGCAAGGCGGTCGCTGCACCTGAGCCTGTTGTGTCCAGACCTCCGTGGCCGTTGCTCCCTGGCCGTGGTGCTGCCCGGGTTCACCTCCCCCCCCCCCCCCCCCTTCCTCACCGTCACCACCGCTCCCGCTCACCCCTGCAGGAGACTTTGTGATGATATTCCGGTTCCAGAACCCTTGTGTTACAGCAGAACTTCTCCTTTGTTTTAGACGAGCCACAGGGAGAAGGGATCCCCTTCTCCGGAATCCTTCCATATGCTCAGACCCCCAAAGGTTCCCCACTTTCATTACTTTAACCGTTGACCTGTGTTGTACTGTGTTTCCAATCGGTGACATAAGCACCCAGAAGGTAGCCGTGTTTAAGACCAATAGAACGTAGAGTGCACCCGCACACAATCTTTGAAAACATTTGTTTAAACAACGTCTGAGGCTTTCTTCAGAGCGGCATTCTTATGAACACAATTCGGATCCACATAAATCCCACAACCCCCGCGCTAGGAACACAGGAGTGACAAAAGCCTGGCTCGCTCTCTGGAAATATATTTATATTTTTGTCTCGTCTGAGTGAGAGGATACATTCATTTGAACACTGAATTTATGGTTCCTTTAAATATAGGTGTTCGTATCTATGCTTCCTTAGAGAGAAGGATACTATTTATGGTTCCTTAGAGAGTAGGAGACTATCTATTGTCCGTTATAGAGTAGGAGACATCATCTATGGGTCCTTAGAATATAGAAGACAGAATCTATGGTTTCTTAGAGAGTAGGAGACATCATCTTTGGTTCTTTAGAGAGTAGGTAACATCATCTATGGTTCCTTACAGAGCAGGTAACATTCCCTATGGTTCCTTAGAGAGGAGTAGACATTCTTTATGGCTCCTTAGAGAGTAGGAGATTAGAATAGGGGGGAGACCTCTACTTTTAGCCATCTGGTTTTAATCAAACCTCAGCAACATTTAATCTATGACTCCATCTGTATTTTAACGTAGAAACAAAAGCTATTTTTAACCCCTTCGCCCCCTCACTCCAGCGCTTTAACACCCCTACCCTAGCCCGCCACCTAGCCCAAATAATCTTAAATTATTTGACACAAATAATAAAGGAATAATCACACGCACAGATCAATAATCCCAGATTATTCATCAGTGACAGCTCTAGAGCAACCCACGGATTCCAGCTTTCCGACACTCTGGAATTGAACACTAACGACAAACACCAGACTTGTTTTGACAAGCCAGTCCTGATAAACGTCCGAGAGCGTTCGGGGAGGTTGAGCTAGATGTTGCACGCCGCCAAATCGATAACAAATCTTACTGTTCTGGTCCAGGGAGTCTTCATGTTCATCACCAACCGCCAAGAATTTGGGCGCCTCATCTCCACCGCCAACTACAACACCTCCCACTACAACAACGACCTCTGGCAGATCTTCCTGAACCCTGTGGTGAGTGCACTCCCCCCGCTAGCCTTATGAAACACCTAGCATAAGTCTGCAGACGTAATGATGGCCGCCGAGCCGTCATGCTAGGGTTGAGCTGCCGGCTGATGAGTGATGAAGGGGGCCCTGGTGTAAGGTTAAGTAAGGGTTAGCGCTCGATGGTGTCGCCGGCTGCGTGCTCTGTGTGGGTGTAGCGTTAGCCTGCTCTGAGTGAGGAGTTGAACATGGGAGACGCATCCGCTGGGTTCGTGAGGAACCTAGCATGCAAGTAGCATCCGCTGGGTGTGTGAGGAGCTAGCATGCTAGTAGCGATAGCTGGGTTTGTGAGGAGCTAGCATGCTGGTTGTGATAGCTTGCCCTGCGAGGAGCTAGCGTGTGAGGCCCCTTCATACACTCAACAACGAGGCTGTCCCACGACAAAAGACTATGGCATCGGATGACCAGTTCTGTCGCACAAAAAAAGTGTTGCCTTCATGGTACCTTCCTCGGCTCACCAGCGTGGCCCTAGTGTTGGGTTAAGGGACAGCACGGTGTATGCATGATGCTACTGTATTCATTCCCTGGCATTTTCTGGTGTGCCCACTTCTGTTCACAGGACTGGAAGGAAAAATACATCCACAAGAACTACAGTCATATCTTCACATCAAACGTCATGGAGCAGGTGAGTCTGTCGCAGCCGTGTTTCAGATGCTCAGCGTGTTATCTGGTTATGTTTCAGTTCAGCGTGTTATCTGGTTATGTTTCAGTTCAGCGTGTTATCTGGTTATGTTTCAGTTCAGCGTGTTATCTGGTTATGTTTCAGATGTTGAGCTTGTTATCTGGTTATGTTTGAGATGTTATCTGGTTATGTTTCAGATGTTATCTGGTTATGTTTCAGATTTTATCTGGTTATGTTTCAGCGTGTTATCTGGTTATGTTTCAGATGTTCATTCATGTTATCTGGTTATGTTTGAGAATTTCACTCATGTCATCTGGTTATGATTCAGCTTGATCCTCTGTGACATCTGGTCAAAAGCCCTTGTTTCATTGATAGAAAACATCTTGCCTTCCTGCAATTTTTTTATGAGGCTTTGTTATTTTTTTATAATCATCAAATACTAATTAAAAAAAAAAGCAGTGAATCCATCAAAGCGCTCCCAGGGGTGTGCTTACCCGCTGTGGGAGACTGCGGGTAATGATGCAGGCTGGACGCTGTCGACCAGAACATCTGCTGCCGGGACTCCAGCGTCCGTCCGTCAGGCCTTCAGGAATGTGTCCTGTGTGTTGCAGCCGTGCCCGGACGTGTTCTGGTTCCCCGTTCTGTCGCAGACGGCCTGTGATGAGATCGTGGAGGAGATGGAGAACTACGGCTCCTGGTCCGGGGGGAGACATGATGTGAGTCCCCTCCGATGAGCCCTGAGTCTGGCTGGGGCATGGTGACCTCGGTGCAGCAGGCTCTTGGCTCGGTGTGATGTGTGATGTGTGATGTGATTTGGGCGTGATGTTTCAGCGCTGCCTCATGTTCCAGTGAAGAGAATCTAATGTTCAGCCGGGGCTCCCCGCCAGCGCAGCTACACAGGAAACATCTGGGCCAGGAAGGTGGAGCTGGAGGAGTAGGGTGGAGGTAGGGTGGGGTTAGAAGGGGGTAGAGGGGAGGTAGAGATGGGGTCAGACGGGGTAGGGTGGAGGTAGAGGCGCTAAGGTGGAGTTAGAGGGGGTAGGGTGGAGTAAGAAGAGGTAGGGTGGGGTAAGAGGGGGTAGGGTGGAGGTAGGGGAGGTAAATGGACTTACAGCCTTGACTGGTCTCCTGACTGGCCTGTCTGGTTCTCTCTTCTGATTGGCCTGTCTGGTTCTCTCTCCTGAGTGGCCTGTCTGGTTCTCTCTTCTGATTGGCCTGTCTGGTTCTCTCTCCTGAGTGGCCTGTCTGGTTCTCTCTCCTGATTGGCCTGTCTGGTTCTCTCTCCTGAGTGGCCTGTCTGGTTCTCTCTTCTGATTGGCCTGTCTGGTTCTCTCTCCTGATTGGCTGCAGGACAAGCGCATCACCGGCGGTTACGAGACGGTCCCGACGGACGACATCCACATGAAGCAGATCGGCTTCGATAAGGAGTGGCTCCACTTCATTCGAGAGTACATCTCCCCGGTCACCCTGAAGGTGTTCAGTGGGTACTACACCAAGGTAAATACTGCAGTACTACACCAAGATAAACACTACAGTACTTCTACACCAAGGTATAACACAGGTACTTTGTTAAAATATACTTGCTCATGGGCAGAGGTGGTTTGGGTGGTTAGGGTGGTTTGCAGTGAGCTACGGGTCTAGGTGTGAAAACCCGCCAACACACCTGTGTTTTTCCAGGGCTTCGCTGTGATGAACTTCGTGGTGAAGTACACGCCGGGCAGGCAGGCGTACCTGCGCCCCCACCACGACTCCTCCACCTTCACCATCAACATCGCCCTCAACAACAAACACCTGGACTTCGAGGTGAGCGATCTCTCCCCTCAATGCTAGGAGCTCTGATATTGCTACTCATGTCTCAAATATTAATATGAACCTGATGTTAGTGGTTCTGCGAGAGGCTGGGGTTGAATATTAACCTGATATCAATCATAACTCCTCGTCTGTCTAATATTAATCTCTGGTGTGGTTATTGTTCAGACCAATGGCTGATCCTGCAGGTTTATTATATTAATATGAACCTGATATTAATTATAATAACCAGTAATATTAATCTCTGATACTGTTATTATCTCGACGCAGGGTTGTGGCTGCAGGTTTAACATTAATATGAACCTGATATTAATTATAATAACCAGTAATATTAATCTCTGATATTGTTATTATCCCGACGCAGGGCGGGGGCTGCAGGTTTAACATTAACATGAACCTGATATTAATTATAATAACCAGTAATATGAATCTCTGATATTGTTATCATCCCGACGCAGGGCGGGGGCTGCAGGTTCCACCGCTACAACTGCTCCATCGAGTCTCCCAGGAAGGGGTGGAGCTTCATGCACCCCGGCCGTCTCACCCACCTCCACGAGGGCCTGCCCACAACCAACGGCACACGCTACATCGCCATCTCCTTCATCGACCCCTGACCCCTGACCCCCTGACCCCCTGACCCCCTGCCCCTCCCTCACGACCTCTAGTGCTACGAGGCGGTTGAGAACCGCCTCTAGGACCTCTGTGAAACAGAGGAGCTTCGATACACGGTGTTGGCTCGCTGCCGACGGGAGAGACCGCGGGCTCAGCCAACACATTCTAGTGCCTTCCATCCCCTCTGCCTCACGGTCGGCTCCGGCGGCGGGAGGATCATGGGAAACTAAAGTTTATTTTTCTAACTTTGCACATCAGGATACGAGGACAGCGGCGGAGTTTAATAGGAATTCTGTTTGTACGAAGTTGTGTGTTTATGTTTTTTTTTACGGGAAATGTTTCCGCTTACTGGAAAGCTTTCCCACACTGTCAATATCAAGTTGCTTAAATTATTGAAAAATAAAAGAAATGGAAAATATGAATGTTTCTTTGTGAAGGGCACCAACTACTACACAATATGGAGGTCTGCAGTAACTATAAAGATATGCCGCTTACAGTAGCTACATAATACACAGGCCTACATTAACTACACAATATACATGCCTACAGTAACTACACAATATACAGGCTTACAGTAGCTAAACAATCTACAGGTCCTACATTAACCACACAATACACAGGCCTACAGTAACTATACACTATAAACAGGATTATAGTAAAGATAACACAATACCCAGGCCTGCAGCAACTACACACAGACCTACATTCTACACAACCCCCCGGCCTAAAGTAACTATTGCACAACCCCCAGCCCCTACATACTAGACAATACACAGACCTACAGTGCGTTCTACAACAGGGGTCAGCAACCTTTTCAACGTGCCGTGCCAGTTTGACATTTTCTCGTTAATGAGTGTGTCAAAAGCAACAATATATTAAGAATTAAGCTGAATTATGCTACAGTGACCAAAAACATTTCCAGAAGACCTGGAATTGTTTTATTTCCATATAGTCCACTATCATGCATCAACATTTTAAATGTTTTTTTTTGTTGTTATATATGCTACATGGGCTTACAAATTATAATTACATATGTCCCATCTTAAACATCACTTTCAGAAACTCTTTCAAAAACAAATTTTCACTGTCAGAAATGTAAAAAACGTGAATATATGAGAATGTTGGAACCATCCACATCAATATCTTTAAGACATGTGCAGCTTGGCAAAACCATGTGAAGGCGATGCATACAGGCCACTTGCAACAATATTTTAAATATTTTCTTCTCAATTGATCCCATTTCAGAACACTGCTTTCAGTAACTAATTTAATCATATTTGCACTGGGAGGAAATGCCCCAAAACCAAATAAAGTGCAAAAAAAAAAATCGGTAGTAATAATTATGCTGCCGTATTGTGCGGTGAAACTTTTAATAATAATAATAAAATATAAATATATACATAGATAAATCGATTATTTTAAGTGTGCCAATGATTAAGCTGCCACGTGCCAGTGGTGGCATGCGTGCCTAGGGTTGCCGACCCCTGTTCTACACAATTCACAGACCAACATAATACAAAACACCCAGCCCTACAGTAACTACACAACACCCTGGCCTACAGTAACTACACAACACCCAGGACTACAGTAACTACACAACACCCCAGACTACAGTAACTACACAACATCCAGGCCTACAGTAACTACACAACACCCCGGACTACAGTAACTACACAACACCCAGGCCTACAGTAACTACACAACACCCCGGACTACAGTAACTACACAACATCCAGGCCTACAGTAACTACACAACATCCAGGCCTACAGTAACTACACAACACCCAGGCCTACAGTAACTACACAACATCCAGGCCTACAGTAACTACACAACATCCAGGACTACAGTAACTACACAACACCCAGGCCTACAGTGACTACACAACACCCAGCCCTACAGTAACTACACAACACCCAGCCCTACAGTAACTACACAACACCCAGCCCTACAGTAACTACACAACATCCAGCCCTACAGTAACTACACAACACCCAGGCCTACAGTAACTACACAACACCCCGGACTACAGTAACTACACAACACCCAGGCCTACAGTAACTACACAACACCCAGCCCTATAGTAACTACACAACACCCAGGACTACAGTAACTACACAACACCCAGGCCTACAGTAACTACACAACACCCAGCCCTATAGTAACTACACAACACCCAGCCCTACAGTAACTACACAACACCCCGGCATACAGTAACTAACTACACAGCACCCAGCCCTATAGTAACTACACAACACCCAGCCCTATAGTAACTACACAACATCCAGGCCTACAGTAACTACACAACACCCCGGACTACAGTAACTACACAACATCCAGGCCTACAGTAACTACACAACATCCAGGCCTACAGTAACTACACAACATCCAGGCCTACAGTACACACTACACAACCCCCAGACATGCAGTACACACTACTCAGCCCCCAGTCCTACACTAAGCATTCCACAGGCCGTGCAGAGTGATGAAACAGGGTCTCATGTTTCGGCTCCCAAATCATCCGGAACCGGTGTCAGCCGTGTGACCCCGATGGGGGCTGCCAGGAACACGAACCCTTCCTCAGAGCTGGAGCTGCAGCTGCTCTGTTTCAGGGGGAGAGTGATGCATTACACAAGTGCAACTGTAGTTCAGTTAAAATCACACACACACACGCGCACGCGCACACGGCCACACACACACACTCACGCACACACAAGTTTTAACAGTGTGCGTGTGTGTAAACAGGCCTGTCCACCAGAGAGTAATGATTGGAGGGAATGGCTCACGGGCTCGGAGTGTTTGTGTAATGGCCACGCTTCAGCTATTAGACTGCAACGGCCTGGGTCTGGGACTCTGTGTGTGTGTGTGTGTGTGTGTGTGTGTGTGTGTGTGTGTGTGTGTGTGTGTGTGTGTGTGTGTGTGTGTGTGTGTGTGTGTGTGTGTGTGTGTGTGTGTGTGTGTGTGTGTGGGGGGGGGAGAGAGGTCGAGGAGGGGCTGGGTGGGGCAAGGAGGAGGCTAGCTGTTGAGTGAAAGGGTCTTTGTTGGCATACTTCCTGCTCTGGCCTTCAGCTCTGAAAGGTGACATTCTTCCTACCATATTACCCAGAATACCTGCACCTACTCCTACCGTAATAACCAGAATACCTGCTCCCTCTTTTACCATATTACTCCTACCATATTACCCAAAATACCTGCACCCTCTCCTACCACATTATCCAGAATGCCCGCACCCTCTCCTACTGTGTTAACCAGAATACCATGCTCCAACACTCTAAATACCAAAGAATACTATATAATATCTTCAGACTACTCTACAGTGACTATTTCTACATAGACTACTTTCATCAACAAAAAACAGACCACCACCACCCAATCATTAAAGTGTCCACTACTCCAGCGGTTTTAACTTGCACTTCTCCCAATGACCACTAGAGGCATGATATTAATGAATGGAAGGGCTCCTTTAAATCTATAAATAAGAGATGATATGTAGGCCACAGACTCTTTGGAGGCTGGGATCACATCTGGGCTTAGCTCTAAGTGCAGGGCAGCGATTGGCAAATAGTCATTAAGCTGTTATGGTGGTAAACAACCTTCCGTTGCCTACCAAGAAACGCCTTAATGAGCTAGCCCGCTATAGCAGCGTGAGATGCTAGCCTACGGTAGAATGGCACTAGCAGCATGAGATGTAGCCAGTAACATGAGATGCTAGACAGTAATGTGAGATGCTTGCCAGTAGCACGAGATGCTAGCCAGCAGCATGAGATGCTAGCCAGCTGCATGAGAGGCTAGCCAGTAGCGTGAGATGCTAGCCAGTAGCGCGAGATGCTACCCAGTAGCGTGAGATGCTAGCCAGTAGCATGAGATGCTAGCCAGTAGCGCGAGATGCTACCCAGTAGCATGAGATGCTAACCAGTAGCGTGAGATGCTAGCCAGTTGCATGAGAGGCTAGCCAGTGGCGTGAGATGCTAGCCACTAGCGTGAGATGCTAGCCAGTTGCATGAGAGGCTAGCCAGTAGCGTGAGATGCTAGCCAGTAGCGTGAGATGCTAGCCAGTAGCGTGAGATGCTAACCAGTAGCGTTAGATGCTAGCCACTAGCGTGAGATGCTAACCAGTAGCGTGAGAGCGTGAGATGCTGACATGACATGATAATCAGCAGAGCGAGACGCCAGCCGGAAGCGTGAGATGCTACCAGTGGAGCCACATGCTATAAGCAGGGGTTCAGCTGACCAGACCACATCCAGAACCCTGAAGATGGAAAACAACCGGAGCGCAGCTCCAGGAATAGCCGAGACAGACCGCTTCTCCGAGACACACTGGAGACACACCCAGGCCATGTGGCAGACACACCCTGACACATACAATACACACACACACACACACACCCTGACAAATACAATACACACAAACACACACCTTGCACAATTCAATATAAACACACCCCGACCCAATACAATACACACACATACATTTACATACAATACATATATACACAAACACCCTGAGCAAATACAATGCACACACACCCATATCCAATATACACACAATCTTACTTAATTCCAATGCAATATACTGTAAATACACACCCTAACCCAATATACACACACACCCTGATCCAACACAATATATACACACACCCTTACACAATATACACACACAACCTTTTCCTATATAGACACGCAAACACCCTTAATAATACAATATACACACACACCCTGACAAATACAATACACATACACACACACAACCTGATCCTATACAATACACACACAACCTTACCCAATATACACACACACACACACACACACACACACACACACACACACACACACACACACACACACACACACACACCCTTACCCAATACAACACACACACCCTGACAATATACAATATACACACACCCTTACAAATACAATACAAACACACACACACACACACCTTAAACTAATATACACACACACCCTGACCAAATACACACACACACACACCCTGAAACAATACAATATACACACACCCTTACTCAATATACACACACACCCTGACCAAATACACCACAAACCCTTACAAATACAATACACACACACACACACACACACACACACACACACCCTGAAACAATACAATAAACACACACACACACACACACACACACACACACACACACACACACACACACACACACCCTAACCCAATATACATACACACCCTGATCCAATACAATATATACACACACCCTTACACAATATACACACACAACCTTTTCCTATATAGACACACAAACACCCTTAATAATACAATATACACACACACCCTGACAAATACAATACACATACACACACACAACCTGATCCTATACAATACACACACAACCTTACCCAATATACACACACACACACACACACACACACACACACACACACACACACACACACACACACACACACACACACACACACACACCCTTACCCAATACAAGACACACTCCCTGACAATATACACACACACCATTACAAATACAATACAAACACACACACACACCTTAAACGAATATACACACACCCTGACCAAATACACACACACACCCTTACTCAATACAATATACACACACCCTTACTCAATATACACACACACCCTGACTAAATACACACCCATACAAATACAATACACACACACACACACACCCTGAAACAATACAATACACACACACACACACACACACCCTGAAACAATACAATATACACACCCTTACTCAATATACACACACACCCTTAGAAATGCAATGCACACCCTTACCCAAATATACATACTCACACCCTTACACAATACAATAAACACACGCACACACACACACACACACACACCCCTGCCCCCCCCCCCCCCCCGCCAATACAATATCTATAAACACACACACATACTGACCAATATATATACAAACATCCTATCCAACACAGGTGTGTGCAATATATGCAAGCCAAAACTCTCCCTTTCCTCCCGTATAAACACAGACACACAGTGTGTGTGTGTGTGTGTGTGTGTGTGTGTGTGTGTGTGTGAGTGTGTGTGTGTGTGTGTGTGTGTGTGTGTGTGTGGGTGTTTATAAAGTCAGGTCAACATTCAGTGTCCTCACTATCAACAGCAAACTGGTGGAGAGTGGAAATATACTGGAGGCCAAGCAGTCATCAAACAGCGTGTGTACGTGTGTGTGGGAGTGTGTGTGTGTGTGCGTGTGTGTGTGTGCGTGTACGTGTGTGTTCAGAGCATGTGTGTGTGTGTGCACGTTCCTTCGTGCATGTGTGCAGGAAAATGTTAGTTTGTGTGTGTGTGTGTGTGTGTGTGTGTGTGTGTGTGTGTGTGTGTGTGTGTGTGTGTGTGTGTGTGTGTGTGTGTGTGTGTGTGTGTGTGCATGCGTTCTGGCATGTGTGTGTTTGAATCTCTATGTGTGTGAGTCTATGTGTGTTAGTGTTTGTGTGTGTGTGTGTGTGTGTGTGTGTGTGTGTGTGTGTGTGTGTGTGTGTGTGTGTGTGTGTGTGTGTGTGTGTGTGTGTGTGTGTGTGTGTGTGTGTGTGCGTGCGTGCGTGCGTGCGTGCGTGCGTGCGTGCGTGCGTACGTGCATGCGTGCTTGCCTGCCTGCCTGCGTGCTTGCCTGCCTGCCTGCGTGCGTGTGTGCTTGCTTGCGCATGTGCCTGCCTGGATGTGTTAGGGTGTAGCTAGGCTAATGTATTTGCTGTGAGCTGGCATTAGGGACAGCAGGCCCAGTGTTTGACCAACACTAGCGGAGGAATGTGTGAGTCCAGACGACAGACCCTCTGTGTTACAGCAGCAACGCCTTTCACACTCCTTTCCCGAGTGGCGAGCCCCTCGATGTGATCTCAAAGTCATGCTATGTTTTTGTACTCATTGATAGTGTTTTTACAAATCTGTTATGTTGTTTACATGCTCCTTTTGGGGGGGGACGGGGGACTGTCCTGTTGTTTACATTCTCCGTGGGGGGCCCTCAGGGGGGGGGGGGGCTCCTGGGGGCCTCTCTGTCGCCGTGTTATTCTATGCGTTTATTCTGCTGACGACCAGCAGAACATTTGAAGGACCGTTTCGTACTGCGGCTCCAGGAAGTGATGTCACAGCCAAGGAATGCCACTAACTTCACAAGATTAGACCCTCGGTCTTTAGCCTCGGCCCGGGGTGTGCGCGCGCGTGCGTGCGTGCGTGCGTGTGTGTGTGTGTGTGTGTGTGTGTGTGTGTGTGTGTATGTGCGTGTAGGTGTGTGTGTGGGTGTGTACATGTGGATGTGTGAGTGTGTGCGTTCTTGTTTGGGCGTGTGTGCGTTTGCGGGTCTGAGACGCCGTGTGTGTGTGTGTGTGTGTATACGTGTTGCTCTTAATCACAGTTAAGTAGCCGTCTCCATGGTTACGCCGGCAGGATTACCACCGTGTAAAATTCATGCAGAGCGTTTATGGGCCTATAAAGACGAATCAAATGACGGCGTTCACCAAGGCAGCCGGCGGGATGGGAGCCGGTCGCCCAGACGCAAACAACAGCCGCCTGTCCTCCTCATCACAGCATCGGTAATCAGCCTGCCAGCCCATAATACGCCAGTTAGTGCTGATTGTAGCCCTGAGAGCTAGGCACCCCGTGCTCTGTGTTTAGCTGGAGCAGCCACAACACACATTAATTATACAGGAGCACCCTACCAATCTGTCAGCACCCCCCACCCTCACCCAGCACCCCCCACCCCCACCCCCAGCACCCCCACCCCCACCCCCACCCCCAACCCCAGCACCCATCTAGAGCACATCCATCACTCCACTAGAATCCACCCAGCACTTCACCGGGAGACGGCCAGCACCCGCCCCTCCATCGGACACTCCCACCACACCCAGTGGCGACCCTGTGGCGCCCACCCTCCCCCCTCGTCCTCCTCGTCCTCCCTCTGAATCATGGAGGAGATGAAGGTCTTGGTCGGGGAGCCTCAGAAGGTCCTGGTTCCTCCTCATCCTACGAGAGGTCAGCCCTGGGCCGGACGTCTCACAGCAGCCGACCGGAAGCGAACCTAAGAATCCACTTCACGTCCTGAACCGCTACAAGCCTTTGCTACAGGTCGGAGCGAGGGTGACTCTCATTCTTCGATTGGACGCTGGAGTCGCCAGGAAAAAGTAAAAACGGTGTTTAAGCTCCAATGACCATGTAGAACTGGCAGCACACCATCAAATCAAACTGGGAGTTCTGCCCACAGCTTCCCTACCTCCGCTCTCCGGATGGACATAGGGGGTTGAACCAACAACCCCCTGCTCTCTGGTTTACCCAGGTGTGTGTACTGTGTGTAGTGTGTGTACAGTATGTGTGTGTTGGTTCAACACAGCGTGGAAGGGCCCTCTCTCCACGGGAGGGGGGCCCTGGGGACATCTGTTTAACATATGTCTGTCACCTCTCTGCCCAGAGGTCAGGGGTCAGGCTTCAGGCTCCTGGAGGCTGGAGACTCGAGGGGGGGGCGGTCTACTGGAGGCTGCTTAGTGGAGTCAGCTTAGTGGAGTCTCCTTAGTGGAGTCTCCTTAGTGGAGGCTGCTTCAGCTACAGAGCTGACAGACAGACAGCTGCGGAGCTGGCAGACAGACAGAAGAGAAAATTGAATGATACTCCAGCATTCTCCTCTTTCTCAGGGGGTGGGGGCGAGAGAGAGAAAGATTAGCTTGAACTATATCCCCTCCAACGAGAGCTACCGACTGACCGACGAGAGGGAGAGAGAGAGAGAGAGAGAGAGAGAGAGAGAGAGAGAGAGAGAGAGGGAGAGCGAGAGACAGACAGACAGACAGACAGAGAGAGAGAGAGAGAGAGAGAGAGAGAGAGAGAGAGAGAGAGAGAGAGAGAGAGAGAGTGAGAGATAGAGCAAGAGAGAGAGAGAGCGAGAGCGAGAGCGAGCGAGAGACAGACAACGAGAGAGATAGAGAGAGAGAGAAAAACACTCCAATAAACTCCTTTCAACCCTTAAATTCAATAGACAAACAGACGGAGACAGAGAGGGGAGAGTCAGAGGGAGAAACAGACGGACGGACATAAAGACGGACTCGTGCTAGGGAGGAGAGCGACGCCACAGGCAGGCGGCGATGACATCAGATCCAGCTGCATCACCATGACAACAGCGGAATGCTCTAGGCAGACCATAATAACTAAATATACATACACAATGGCGCTGGGATTACAGTGCTAACACACACACGCCATGCTCGGTTTTCACTTTAAACACTGTTTACCGTTGTTGGCTGGCAGACGTGAGGCCAATTCAGCATCCTCTTCTATATTTAATGTAATTTTACAGCGGCCCAGATCCCCTGGGATCCCTGCAGATTATGGGCTTCGCTCCTCAGAAGACCAACACATTTCACTGGGAGAGTTTCCAATAAAAGTGAAAGTTATGGGCCAATAAACTATTGAGTAAGATATCAGAGTATCTACAGCTGCCATTGTTAGAAATGTGATCATTTTCTAGATAAATAATTGCCATAATGTCTTTCCAGCACGCATAGATAGAAAGTCATAAATCATGATATTGTGATTTATCTTATCCTAGCTATCTTTGTTGTAAACAGGGAATGGCTTCATCTAGTTGTTGTTGTCGATTGTCAGTGTTTGAATCTATGAACATCCTTACTGTACTGACAGCGATATATTCTTGTTTCTTTCTTCTGAAAAATTTACTTATAGTTAGTCGCTTTGGATAAAAGCGTCTGCTAAATGCCCTAAATGTAAATGCGACTTGTTTAGGCAAACCGCTCCTGTTAGAGGTACACATATTGTCCGCCAGATGGCACTAGAGGAGCGGTGATAAAACAAGTGCACAGCAGGGCTCTCCTATCCAAACGACGAACCCTCTCTGTTGTCACATAAATCTGATCACATTACTATTAATCTGCCATAATGGGGACATTGTAATGAGGATGATCCCAACACACAGGCCTATGTATATTTTAGTAGATGGATCAAATAGTAAGTCTTTGTGTCAACACGAAAGTCATTCTAGAAAACGCATTTCTACAAGGCTCGCCCCCTCCCTGGCGGCTGAGGAGAGTAAACACATTAATGAGCCTTTAAAACCTGACCTATTTTATTTATCGCCAGTATTTTATCGGTTAGAATAATAGATAGCTTGTTTTTCGAATAGATAACAATATGCAAATAATACAATGATTTTCAATAATATAACGAGAATATAAATAGTGAATAATACTGCAGCAACTGATCAATGGATTTAACTGATGATAAAGGATACACCCTCAGTTACAATAAAAATACATAATATGGATAATAATATTATATATAGCAATAATGCAGATAACACATAATTTTTGTTTCTACATGGACCTCATCACACAAACCAGGGATTAATTTCCGCTCCTCGTCGGAGGCCAACCGGATCATAATGCACCAACATCACGCAATAATAACAACACAAACATCATGTAATAATAATAACTGAAACCTCATACAATTATAATGCTCATTCATTAGTGCGAGAACCGCGCAATCGTTCAGCAGCTACTGACGTCAAGACCCCGGGGTCTCAGAGTGACAGCAGCGCCCCCTGGCGGAGAGATACAGAACTACCGTCGAGTAACAAAAGGGGCCTCAGTTGAATAACACTAGGCTAGGTCATTGTCCGACTGCACCTACAACAAGCGTCGTCATTATGCAAAGGCAGATGTTATGGTCCTTGGGTCAGCCGTGGTGGAAAAAAAAATGCCCCTTAAAATAAATTTCATTTTAGATACTTTAACCATGTTCATGTTCATGCATAAATGCGTCAAAAACACCACTTCATCACCAAGGTTGGAATGGAAATAAAAGAGGGAATTAAGGCAGACAGCAACAAAAGTGTCTGCCAAGCTCTGCCACCTGTCGCTCTTATTCATGGAGATGGATCCCAATGAGTGGGATTGTATGAAGATAATTATTGTTGAAGGACCTTTCTCTGTTTAGATCAGAACAGCTCTTATCATGGATAAAAACATTGATACTTCTGGGTCATTTACTCTAGATAGGAACCTTCCTAAGCAGAAAATAGTATTTGATTAGAGACTGGCTCAGTTAGTGAGGCCTTTGGAGAGTCTACCAGGGATCTGTTGGTTAGGTCTGAAGAGTCTACCAGGGATCTGTTGGTTAGGTCTGAAGAGTCTACCAGGGATCTGTTGGTTAGGTCTGAAGAGAGTCCACCAGGGATCTGTTGGTTAGGTCTGAAGAGAGTCCACCAGGGATCTGTTGGTTAGGTCTGAAGAGTCTACCAGGGATCTGTTGGTTAGGTCTGAAGAGTCTACCAGGGATCTGTTGGTTAGGTCTGAAGAGAGTCCACCAGGGATCTGTTGGTTAGGTCTGAAGAGAGTCCACCAGGGATCTGTTGGTTAGGTCTGAAGAGTCTACCAGGGATCTTTTGGTTAGGTCTGAGGAGAGTCTACCAGGGATCTTTTGGTTAGGTCTGAAGAGTCTACCAGGGATCTGTTGGTTAGGTCTGAAGAGTCTACCAGGGATCTGTTGGTTAGGTCTGAAGAGTCTACCAGGGATCTGTTGGTTAGGTCTGAAGAGAGTCTACCAGGGATCTGTTGGTTAGGTCTGAAGAGTCTACCAGGGATCTTTGGTTAGGTCTGAATAGTGTCTACCAGGGATCTGTTGGTTAGGTCTGAATAGTGTCAAGCAGGGATCTGCTGGTTAGGTCTGAGGAGCGTCAACCAGGGATCTGTTGGTAAGGTCTGTGGAGTGTCCATGGGATCTATTGGTCAGATCTGAAGAGAGTCTACCAGGGATCTGTTGGTCAGGTCTGAATAGTGTCTATCAGGGATCTGTTGGTTAGGTCTGAATAGTGTGTATCAGGGATCTATTGGTCAGATCTGAAGAGAGTCTACCAGGGATCTGTTGGTTAGGTCTGAATAGTGTCTACCAGGGATCTGTTGGTTAGGTCTGAATAGTGTCTACCAGGGATCTGTTGGTTAGGTCTGAAGAGAGTCTACCAGGGATCTGTCGGTTAGGTCTGAAGAGAGTCTACGAGGGATCTGTTGGTTAGGTCTGAATAGTGTCGATCAGGGATCTGTTGGTTAGGTCTGAGGAGAGTCTACCAGGGATCTGTCGGTTAGGTCTGAGGACAACTACCATGGATCTGTTGGTTAGATCTGAAGAGAGTCTACCAGGGATCTGTTGGTCAGGACTGAATAGTGTCTACCAGGGATCTGTTGGTTAGGTCTGAGGAGAGTCTACCAGGGATCTGTTGGTTAGGTCTGAATAGCGTAACAGGGATCTATTGGTTAGGTCTGAGTCCTGAAGTGTCCGGAGGACATTGCAAGGTGTTCCTACATCGATGATGCTGGTGTGTCACCTCTGGAAGCCTCAAGATTCAATCCACAGTGAAACTTTCTCCTCCGTCTCTCGGCACAGTGTGTCTCTGGTGGGATAACGAGGAGGTGGCGCCTGGACTCCCAGCAGCAGGTGTGTCCGGGGGGTCAAGGTGCTTCCATTAACAAGCCCCTGAGTGGCTTGGCAAACATTAAGTCAAGAGCTCAGCGGCTCAAAGTCAGACCTGCGTGGAATCCAAAGTGTTTCTATGTTCAGGGCCGTGGCGTCCCAGAGACCAGTAGAACTCAGTCTCTCTTGTGAGCCTCCCATACAACTCCTCTCTTATTGTCTGCGTTGTTGCCTCACAAATAGACCGCAAGCCATGAAGATGAGGTGTATTATCATCGCGCCCTTCTGTTATTCTCAGTAAAGCAACACTCTAAGTCTCCCATTCTCAGAAACATACCTCTTTCCCTCGCTCTCTCTCACTCATTCTAAGAAAAGAAGCTCTCTCTTTCATTCTCCCTATCCGGCCATCATTTTGTAATTTACCCAAACCCTACCCTCAATCCAATCATCTCTCCCCATGTCTCTCTCTCTCTCTCTCTCTCTCTCTCTCTCTCTCTCTCTCTCTCTCTCTCTCTCTCTCTCTCTCTCTCTCTCTCTCTCTCTCTCTCTCTCTCTCTCTCTCTCAGAGATGACTTAGGAGGAGTACTTCCCTTCAGATACATTATGAAGCAAGACGTATCCTGGTGGCCTTCGGTCGATACGACTCCTTTGTCCGCACCACATTACTCCCCCGTCTCTCTCTCTCTCTCTCTCTCTCTCTCTCTCTCTCTCTCTCTCTCTCAGTACAGTACGATGGAGAGAGACAGAGAGACAGAGAGAGGGCTGGAGTGCTGTGTTAGCCCAGCCCTCCCACCCTGATGCAGTCAGCGGGAGGAGCAGCAGAGACTGGTCTGAAGGAGGAGGAACACTCAGGAGAAACAATAGCAGCTTCTCATCAGCCGCAGACACACCTGCCGGGTTCCTTCAGTGACCAGATAGATACATAGATAGGCACATAGATATACATCACGAAGACACATAGAGAGGTAGACACATAGATATACATCATGTAGACACATAGAGAAGAAGACACAAAGATCTGGATCATGTAGACCCATAGAGAGGTAGACACATAGATATGCATCATGTAGACACATAGATGTGGACACAGATAAACATCAGGTAGACACATAGATATGCAGACACATAGATATACATAATGTAGACACATAGATATACAGAGATGTGGACGCATAGATATAGACACATAGATATACAGAGATGTAGACACATAGATATACATAATGTAGACAGAGATATGTAGAGATGTAGACACGTACCTATACATGATGACATGCAGATAGATGTAGAGACATAGATACGTAGAGAAATAGATAAACATAATGTAGAAACATTGATATATTGAGGTGTAGACACATGCATCTAATGTAGATAAAGACAACACATGGATATACCTATTATAGAGATGTAGAGACATAGATCTACCTAATGTAGGAATATCTAGTCTAAGTGACAAGACTTCCCAGCTAGCAGCTGTGTGGAAGCGGCTGGAGGCGCTTATTATTATTAGGATGAATTGTTGTCTGGGGCCAACAGATCAGAATAGACCTCCTGCACCGGCCTCACAAAGCACACCGCGTGATGAGATCTAAACACACCGGTGGAAGACCACCGTGGAGCCTCCCGTTAAGGCAGGCTCGTCCCGCTACACGCTCGACGTGTTTCCACACACACAGAGCGATGGATACGGAGGATGTATTAGCTGTAGCGACGTCCGCTACCAAACGCTGCCTTCATGTGTGAAGCGGAGAGGAGAGCAGGGATGAGAGAGGAGAGGAGTGTGAATCGAGGAGAGACGATGTGAGACTTGTAGTTTAATATTGAAGCTATGGTAGACAGATTGAAGATGTTTATAGTGTGTCGACTAGGTGTTTTCACGGGATATATGACAGAAAGGATACATCATAGACGTTGTCTACCAGGTGTTCTCACTGGATATGACAGTACAGTATTGATGGTACAGTATGGATCGGGTCTCTGAGGTAGGTCTGTATCAGCGCAGGGCTGATGCCAGAGAAGAGAGGTTGGCCGGATGGACACCAGCATCAATGTTTTATGTATTGCTCCGTCAATACGTGCTAAGTGCTGCGCGACGTTTATCCAGCGGCTCATTGACCAGCCAAACAGAGTCTGTTTAATGAGCTTTAATGAGGAATTATGAAGAACTACGTGTCAATAGTTAATTTACCTTCTGGGGTCCAACCAGGGCCCTCTGACGGGCCTGCCTCGGCAGTTTGGAGTCAGCAGCACCCAGACCATAATAAACACTCCATAGCGACCATATTAAACATGGTCACAATACAAATACCAAAGTAGCCGGACCAGACCACAATAAACACAACATAGATGCCGTACAAGACCATAATGAACACACCATAGTTACCGGCCCAGACCATAATAAACACACCAGGGTTAGGACTCACTTCACATGCAGCGCTACAGTTCTATCCATGAAGCAGATGAGGTATATTTTATTCATGGAGGCCAAAAACTCGATATCTCCGCTCATAATTGGTCTTTCATAAGACAGGTTTTACCTTCCCTGTGTTGTTCAGCCTTTTCTCCGTTTCCTCAGAGGGTTCGGACACTTTACATTACAAAAGGAGACGCAGGCTCTCATTATTCACCTGGTGTCCGCCTGCCAGATGAACAGAGATGCTTCGCTTGGTCTACAATGCACGAGGTCGGCATGAGCCACAGAACAGACAAACACACAGCTTTCTGCTCCGGAGAAATCCTCATTCTGCTGCAGAGGAACCAGAAGAACGAAGAAACCGTCAGACAACAGACCTTCTGAGCCTGGAGAGGGGGTAGACCTCTGAGAGAAGGAACACAGTGTTTACCTTCTACCCCCTGTAGAACCAGTGTTGTCTGTAGGTCCAGTGTTGTTTACCTTCTGTCTGTAGGTCTGGTGTTGTTTACCTTCTGTCTGTAGGTCCAGTGTTGTTTACCTTCTGTCTGTAGGTCTGGTGTTGTTTACCTTCTGTCTGTAGGTCCAGTGTTGTTTACCTTCTGTCTGTAGGTCTGGTGTTGTTTACCTTCTGTCTGTAGGTCCAGTGTTGTCTACCTTCTGTCTGTAGGTCTGGTGTTGTTTACCTTCTGTCTGTAGGTCTGGTGTTGTTTACCTTCTGTCTGTAGGTCCAGTGTTGTCTACCTTCTGTCTGTAGGTCCAGTGCTGTTTACCTACTCGAGTTTTGTTTACCTCCTAGGTTGCCAGGCAGAAGGTTGCAAGAGAACAGGTTGCTAGGGAGCAAATTGCAAGGGGCACAGGTATACTATGACAAGGGTTACTAGACAACAGGTTGCTAGGGGTCTGGTTGCTATGGTTCAGGTTTCTAGAGCACACGTTTTTAGGGAAAAGGTTGTTATGGGTGTGGTTGTAGGGCCCGTTAAAGAGTGTTAGACCATAAAGGGTATACGTATTTGAATAATACATCAATATATAATATTTTATAAATATGAAATCCATTTAGAATCGATTTGTAGCGGACAGTGATCACAACAGGGAAGAATACAGTGTGTCTGCTGAATGATGGGTGTGTCAATATCTTTAGTTTATTAACAGCAGTAAAGCAGGCTGCTGATTCTCTCTCTGTTGGGTTGACCAGCAGAACCATCTCTCTTGTTACCTGCTCATACACACTTTCATCTCAATGTTTCTGCTTAAATAGGAAAACGTTGAACGCTCTTGTTCTATAGGTACCGGCCTGACAGGATGTGAATGCACTCCTTGCGTTCATCGACTCTGTCTCTGGAGCAGCTTTGTAGGTCGACTCTGGACCGGCAAATCGCCACAGGTAGGGAAGTCTGAAGAGAAAAAACGGTTGGTTCCGCTTCAAAATCAATCCCAGCCAAATCAAATCATTTATTGTCTGAGCTGCTGGAGTTTCCGGAGGCGCCGGAGACGATCTGGTCTGTTTTATCTCTCTGGTACCGCAGTCACCCTCCAACTCACAATATGCATTCACTTTGTCACAAATAAG
>NC_079434.1:18009662-18037776 GCF_026213295.1 Gadus chalcogrammus | reverse complement strand
TGCCTCCTGGGGGTGAGTCAACACCGATCCCAAGAGGAGTCGACTCGGAGGCAGACACAAACCAAGAGCAGCAGCCGCCGCCGCCGCCGCCGCCGCCGCCGCCGCCGCCGCCGCGTGCCCAGAATACTAACAGGCCCGGGGCGGCAAACCCTCTCTCCCGGCTCGCTCTCTGGGCCCCTAAAAGTGAAATATAAAGCGCAGGGAGAGGAGGGCTTCCTGCTAAACTGCCCGCTGTAATTTCAGGCACTTGGCCTGAAGACGGTCCGCGCGCTCCCCTGCTCTCTTTATGACAAAACTAAGTGCTCGTGTGTAACACTTCATTAAGCCCGGTAATGCCCCAGAACAATGATGTATGGAACCTGCCTCTCTCCTCCGCTGCCTTCCGGCAAAACGGACCCCCCCGAAAAAAATGTAAAAACACTCTGCAATGAAGGTCTTCGACGCTGTGGTGGAACTGTTGTGGAGAAATACCGTGATTCATCGCAACACTTCCCTACGTCTGGGGGAACGGGGGGGGATAGGAGGATAAATGTGGAATTCATGGAAAGATAGGATAACCGTAAATAAACAGTCTAGACTATGCCCGCCTCGTCCTACTCTACGATAAATATTATAGACTTTGGTATCCACTCCATCTGGAGTACCCTGGTTCCCGTGGGGACGATGTGATGCTGATGGTAGTCGCGGCGACCTCAGCATCAGGACCATGTATAGTAATGTGGGGGTAATCCTGATAAAGGGCCGAGGAGGGAGAGAGCATCGGGCGAGGGCATGCCCTGCCTACCGACTACATGCTTGGTTACTCCTCAGCCTTCCCACATTGATCTAGATTACAGCCCCCAGACCCAGCACTCAGTCTATAAATCCTGGAAGGTACCTTTAAGATACTAATGGATTCTTGCTGAGGGGGAGAGCTGTAATGATAAATAATGACACTTCAAAACATCCACCCTGCCCGTGGAAAGGGCACTCGCAATATCACAGGGAAATCTTAACCATCAACCATTTTCAGCGGAAATGGTTGAATTAGTCGAGCTCCGGTTTAGTTTGGTGAGAATTGGGGTGGTTTATCTTTTTCTTCACCCCTCTCCATTCGGCCAAAACAGATCGATCCATCGATGATCTAATCTAATATATGATGACCCCTGGTGTAGACTCTCTCAGTTAGACCAGGTTAGTTGTGATTTATAGATAAACCAGATTAGTTTAGGTCAATTTCATCGACAGTTAGACTAGGGCAATGTAAACCAGGTTAGTTTTGATCTATAGATAAGCCAGATTCGTTTTAACTTGACACCTGACTAGTACATCTTCATAATGGGGTGTACTGTTCTCTGTAGAGGTCTCAGGTGAGGGGTACTGCACTGTGTAGCGGTCTGTAACAGCCCGGTCCGACAGCAGTAGGATCCCTCTCTGATCACCTCATCTAACCCACTGCGTCTCCGAGCACCATCCCGGGCCCATTTCCGCTCGCATGAAAGCCAACAAATTGCGCTTAATTTCCTTTTAAACATCCCTAAGTACAGCAGCGTTAGCCCGGGATAAATAATGCAGCGCATTACGACCCTGGCCTGAAATGTGTCCTTCATAAAGCCGGCAATTAGCTCCTATTCTCGCACAATCACTCGTCTCCGGAGCATTCCTCTGCATCCCGACCAGCGTGGGCTCTGTGTGTGCTAAAGCATCACAGCAGGCGGCGTGCTGTCTCTGATGTGCAGTGGGAAAGACAAACTGCTCTCATTCCTCCTCCTCCTCCTCCTCCTCCTCTTGGTGTTGGACTGAGTGTCGACATCTCTCTAGTTAGGCTCCACACTGGGCCACGCGGCGTCCGTGTACACTGAGCACACACGCTATGAGAACGCAGTGCTGGAACGAGGCGTTAGAGAGCGGGGTTAGCGGCCGGTGTTGGCGTTGGCGGCCAGCGTTTGAAGCCCTCGCGTCACCATCCGGCGGTGGGCTGGAGGTGGACGAGAGGACGAGAGGAGAGGAGGAGAGGACAAGAGGACCATAAGACCAGACCAGAGAACGTAGTGCTTGTTATTTCCGTCTCATCTCCGCCGAAGACCAACTGATTGCTGCCCTCCGGTCAATCGGCCCGGTCCTCCGCGGCAACAGAAAGTACATTATTAATGGCTCCTCTGTGACAGGAAGTAGAATTATTCATGGGGGTCTACAAAGGTACTACGAGAACTACCAATATATGACCATTGCTAATAGTACTGGTACTAGTAGTAATATCACTGTAAATTAACTACCATTGTGTAAGTAATAATATTAATAATAATTTATCTGTTTTTTTATAGCGCTTTTCTAAATACTCGAAGACGCTTTACGAATAAGAAAGGAATACATACAGACAGTACAGACACTCAGACAAAAGGGAGAAAATAGGCAACACATTAAGAGAGAGGGAGAGAGTGGGAGACGATTTGTTAAATGTTGTAGGTGGTCCTGGTTAAGTAGTACTACTTAACCATCCACCTCATAACCAGAACTCAAACTTCCACTATAAGAGGGCTTATTGTGGAAGGTATTACAGACAAAGAGACAGCCACACAGACATAGAGTGAAGCAGACAGAACGACAAGACAGACTTGACAGAGAGACAGACAAAGATATTTATGCATATTGGATCATTAGCGTCTGTCTGAAGACACTCTCCACTGATGTCCAGCACAGCCGTGCACCCCTGCTGCTTCCATACACTGCTCTCCTCTTCCTCCTCCTCTCCTCTTCATCTTATCTTCCTCTCCTCTCCCTCTTCCTCCCTCCTATCCCGTTCATCTTCCCACCTTCCTCTTCTTTGCCTCGCTCCTCTCATCTTCCTCTTCCTCCACTACCCCCGCCGTCCTGGTTGGTAAACATCCTCTCACCAGCTCCTGGTATTGACCGGCTGCCATACCAGACGATCGATCGGGAATAACTTATGAGTGCAAAGAAGGTAAACAGAACTGGAGCTGGAGCACACTGGATTGACCACAGAAAACAATGGATCTGGATTCACCACAGAGACCCACTGAATCTGGATTCACAACAGAGACACACTGGATCTGGATTCACCAAAGAAACACACGGGATCTGGATTCACTAAAGAAACACTGGATCTTGACTCACCAGAGAGAAAGACTGGATCCTGTCTGAAACAACCAGATCAGATGCAAATATGTTCCCTTAACACACAAACACACACTCACACTCAAACTCAAACACACACACACACACACACACACAAACCTAAAATTAGAATTACATGTTTAGTCTTTTAACAGCAGCCAACTAGCTAGCAGTAGCTCCGTGCTTAGTAGCGATAGCTCCATGCTAGGTCAAAGTCCTTCAGTCCGAGGTCAGGGAGGTGCCAGAACTGGTCAAGACGATGGGAAGAACCTAATGGAGTATTGATTGTTCTCCTCTGCTGGCTAGAAGAGATATATATATATGTATGTGTATATATATATATATATATATATATATATATATATACATATATACACACACTCATAGGTGACCTCCTCACAGGTTTCCTATTGTGGGACCTCATCCCCGGCCTCTATCCACATAACTTTAAAGTAAAATGTATTTGTACTTATTTAATTACTGTAGTGTAAATTCAAACACTGCTCTATGTAACAAACCCTCCCTCCGCTGACCCTTATAATACAAACCCTACGCAGATGCTTTTCTTGCCACACTCCCCCTTGGTGGCTTCATTGGGCTCCTCCACCAGCGGGACGCAAGCTGTGGATGTTAAAGCCAGTTTATCGCAGAGTGTGTAGACTCTTGTAGGCAGAGAAGGTGTTCCATGCTGCCAGGTCAGAGATCTCAATTTTGCGTGTCCGCTGCTGGTTAACCTGTGTGCATTGAGCCTGACTCGGGCCCGGAGAGGCTGCTTAAACCAATATCCACCACACACAGTCCACAACCTATTTAACCAGTCCTACTAACCCATATATCATGAGGTTTTAACCAGTCCCTACTAACCCGTAGCCTATATCTTGAGGTTTTAACCAGCCCTACCAAACCCTACCCTATATCATGAGGTTTTAACCAGCCTTACTCACCCGTAGCCTATATCTTGAGGTTTTAACCAGCCATACTAACCCGTAGTCTATGTCTTGAGGTTTTAACCAGCCCTACCAAACCCTACCCTATATCATGAGGTTTCAACCAGCCTTACTAACCCCTACCCTATATCTTGAGGTTTTAACCAGCCTTACTAACCCATAGCCTATATCTTGAGGTTTTAACCAGTCCTACTAACCCGTACCCTATATCTTAGGTATTTGCAGAACCCTACTCACCCTATAAACCTATATTTCAGGAAACCATTTCCCCTGAGCTTTGGATGGAGGGAAGTTACTTTTTCTGTAGCTTGGCCTTCAGAACAGTTTAAGTGAATTCCGACCGGTATTATTAATTAGTTCCCTCTGTGCAAATTGATCAGCGCCTTAGAGAAGATTATCAAAAGATTTGAGAGAGAGGAGAGAAAGAGTATTGATCCTGGAGCTGCTGAGCTTTCCTGGAGAAATCTCATTAAGAGCCCTGGCCCAGAGCCCTGTTCCCCCTCACACCCACCAGGATTTAATTATCTCAGCCCTGAGGGACCGCTAAACACCTGGCCCACAGACAGGTAGAACACCTAGTGCACAGGGAAACAGCTGGCCGACAGACAGGTAGAACACCTAGTGCACAGGGAAACAGCTGGCAGACAGACAGGTAGAACACCTAGTGCACTGGGAAACAGCTGGCAGACAGACAGGTATCTCACCTGGTACACAGGCCCAACAGCTGGCAGACAGACAGGTACGTCACCTGGTACACAGGTCCAACTGCTGGCAGACAGACAGGTACCTCAGCTGGTACACAGGGTAACAGCTGGCAGACAGACAGGTACCTCAGCTGGTACACAGGCCAACAGCTGGCAGACAGACATGTAGAACACCTGGTACACAGGCCAACAGCTGGCAGACAGACAGGTACCTTACCTGGTACACATGTCCAACTGCTGGCAGATAGACAGGTACCTCACCTGGTACACATGTCCAACATCTGGCAGACAGACAGGTACTTTACCTGGTACACAGGGAAACAGCTTGCAGACAGACAGGTACCTCAGCTGGTACACAGGCCCAACAGCTGGCAGACAGACAGGTAGAACACATGGTACCCAGGTCCAACAGCTGGCAGACAGACAGGGCAAACAACTGATACACAGGTCCAACCGCTGGCAGACAGACAGGTACCTGACCTGGTACACAGGTAGGCAGCTGGCAGACAGAAAGGTAGAGCACCTGGTACACAGGGAGCCAGGTAACCTACCTGGTGGACAGGCCACAGACCTGGTAGAGTGATAGACAGGTTACGTACCTGGTAGACAGGTAACACACAAATCACCACCAATGGGCACTGTGGTGATGTTCGCCTCGGTCTGTGGTCTCAGAGCATATTAAAACACAAAATTATACACAGAGAGAGAAAGATTAATATATAAACACTGAATCAGATATTTACTCATGTACGCACACAGACCGACATATACCAGCACAAAATCATAAATATACATAACATATTTAAATTCTGGTTTCAAACCAGCTGGAGCCACGTCTCGGCTTCTACTTGAACTAATAATGTTACGGTTTAAAAAACGAGAGAGTGAGAGTGAGAGAGAGAGAGAGAGAGAGAGAGAGAGAGAGAGAGAGAGAGAGAGAGAGAGAGAGAGAGAGAGAGAGAGAGGTGAAGAGAGAGAGGTGAAGAGAGAGAGTGAGATAGGGAGGTAGCAGGCGGTAGAGAGGGGCCGATCTATGATGTATTGATTGGGGGAGAAGATATTAAATATCTTCAATACTCTCGACTGTATCTGTACTATCAAGGATAAAACGTATCCTTGATAGTAATTAAAATACAAATAAATACTACAGATACTACAATCTCACTTCTGTCATACTTCCGTCTCTCACTACTCAACTGACATCTCACTACTATGAACTTTTAGTAGACGTATTTTTAAAAGATTTAAACACTATATGAATGTTTGGAAGTTCATTCCCAAGGTTTCTATTCCTATTTAACACAGAAGGTGTTTATTTTTAATTCAGAGGATGGCTCCAGGCTACCCAGCCGTGAAGTAATATCCAACACAGCCTCAGAGACCGCGATCGATGAACTCTGAAACATAACACACACGCAACGCTAGGCTTGGCTACGCTAGGCTGCATACACATGCGAACCGCACGCCTGTAGTGCTAGCGTGGATCGACTGTGGACGCGGCAGGACGGGTTCATGACGTCTCTATTGACCAGGGATGAGCTCAGACGCCCGATCGGTTAATGAAGGCTTCTGGTCGTCTATCAGGCTCGGGATGATGGATGAGATGACATCACTCACCCACCAGGTCCCGCCTCTTCGCTCGTTAAGCACAGAACACAACCTCTCCCTCATTAGGTCTTCTGATGAGTCATTAAGTTTACACAACTGTTTAACTATCTGCCAAGATGCTGAGTAAAAGCTGGCGTGTAGCAGCTCGTGTAACCAGTAGCAGCTAACCAAACTAATAGCAGCTAATCTAACAAGTAGCAGCTAAACAACAGTAGCTAATATAACCAGTTGCAGCAGCTAACCAAACAAATAACGAATAGAATCAGTAACAGCTAACCCATAGTAGCTGACCATTAGCAGCAACCGGTAGAAACTAGTATAACCAGTAGAAGCATTTAGAAACAGTAACACCTAACCTGTAGCAGCTTACATAACCTGTAGCAGCTAACATAACCAGTAGCAGCTAGCTAGTAGCACCCAATGTAACCAGTAGCAGCTATCCCGTAGCACCTAGCCAGTAGCATCCAATATAACCAGTAGCAGCTAACCAGTAGCAGCCAACATAACCAGTAACAGCTAACTATTAGCAGTTAGCCAGTAGCATCCAATACAACCAGTAGCAGCTAACCAGTAGCAGCCAACATAACCAGGAGCAGCTAGCCAGGAGCAGCTAGCCAGGAGCAGCTAGCCAGGAGCAGCTAGCCAATAGAACCAGTAGCAACTAGCCAGTAGCAGCTAGCCAGTAGCAGCTAGCCAGTAGCAGCTAGCCAGTAGAACCAGTAGCAGCTAACCAGAAGCCCATATAACCAGTAGCAGCTCTTCGGCCTGGTTGTTTGTTGATAGTATGTGATCTGAGCTGAAGTGGGTCTGATATGTCCGGGCTGGGCGGGTGGAGGGCATATTGACAGGCAGTGTTGATGCTGAGTGAAAGCAGTTCCAGATGTAATTAGCTAGAGCTCCTCTGTCTATAATCCGGAGTCGTGGCTGAACACGACGCTGCCTCGGCCCCCACTTGAAGCCCCTGGGGTGGGGGGTGGGGGGGGGTAATAAGACGTCTTGGATAAACGCTGGCAGGACCTCCGTCGTCGCCCCGTGGCCCCCGCACCTCACTCATAAACCCGCGTCAATGAGGTTAATCCCGGCGCTGACAGCTGATTGAGACGGACTCTGTCGTATTTAGTCGTCGGATAAAGCGACCATTAGCCCGAGATACGGGCGCGGCACGGCGTGAGACCTCATCAGCGATCTCGTGCAGAATGGGAAATGCTGTTTGCGTCCTGATATTTAATGATGTTCCCAGACACGTCCCTTCAGAGAAGAGCCAAGTCAATAGCATTATTCAAGAGAAGGGCCAATCGCATCGGACAGGCCAATCACACCCCCCCTTTCAGTGAAGAATATAATCACTAGAGAAATAACCAATTCAATTAAATTCCATCACTTCTGGGAAAGGGCCAATGCATTCCAGTTATGACATGACATTTGAAGATAACAGAATATTTACACAAACAGCCCTTTATAATTGGATTCAACAAGCATACAGTCGACAATCCACTCTTCCAATCTAAATTAATAACGAGCGTATGTGACCAATCAGGGTGAAGGCCTGAAGGCATGAATGTGGTCTCGTTTTGATCCAATTGGTGATTCTGTTTGTGGGCTGTGTGTTATTTGATAAGCACACATTATCAAACACACTAGCGCCTCACATAACACACTAGCCTCTAAAATGTAGAGGCTAGTGTGTTATGTGAGGGGCCTAGTGTGTTTGATGCTTGTGAGAGTCATATGTGTTGCGTGATGGTCTAGTGTGTTACTTGAGAGTCTAGTGTGTTTGATGCTTGCGAGAGTCCAATGTGTTGCGTGATGGCCAAGTGTGTTTGATGCTTGTGAGAGTCTGGTGTGTTACACGCGGGTCCACTGTGTGGCGCGAGGGGAATGTCGTCGCATTCGGGAGGAGATCTGAGGCCTCGTCTCTCTGGTGTTTTGTAGGTCAGCAGCAGCACGGCAGGGTGTGGGCTGGGGGTGTCAGGTTGTGTTTCTGTGTTCCTCACAGCGCATGGTAATGAGGAGCGAGGAGAGAGACGAATGACTCGGCTGAGAGGACATCATTATTCCTCCGGAGGATGAAGAGGCTGCTGAGCTGTTCTCTGAGGCCGGGGAGAGGAGGTTGGCGCTGGGAGGAGTGTTATGGTTTTATGTGTGAAGAGATCGTGAATCAACGCGTCGGGAAACATCAGCTGTTGATGGACCGTGTGATCCCAGGACAGCAGGCAGTTGGCAGGTGTAGGGGTCAGGGGTCAACACTGTTTACGCATGGCCACATTTTCAGGCTGGGTTTCTGACACACTCTGCTACACCTGCACACAGGAGGAGACCACACACACACATCATGCACACACACACACACAAACAACTCATGCATGCACCTGGACACACACAAACACACACACACGCACACACACAACCTGCACACACACAACCTGCACACACACAGACAAACACAACATGCACACATCTGGACAAGCTCAAACACACACACAAACCCACCTTCACACACACACACACACACACACACACACACACACACACACACACACACACACACTCACACACACACACAAACAGAACATGTACACACCTGCAAAACATGCACACAACTGCATCCACACATGCTGAACCGACACCGACATCCCCCCACACACACACACACACACACTCACACACAAACACACACAGACACACACTTGGCAAGGTAGACCAGCCTCAAGGAGCTCGGACTGGGAGGGGGATCACATTACATCAGGTGTGTGTTTGTGTGTGTTTGTTTGTGTGTGTGTGTGTCTCTTGTGACTGATCATTCTGGGGCCCTCCAACCGCGGGCTCTGTCACTCCGTGCCAGGGACACACACGAACATACACACACACACACACACACACACACACACACACACACACACACACACACAAAAACACACACACTCACACACACACACACACACCTGGCTGCATACACCCAACAGGGCCTGGGACCTGGGGGATCATACCTGCGCCCGGAGCCTCATTTGGCCCACTAGGAGATGGGCGTGGGGGGGACAGGGGGGACAGGTTATCTCCCTGAAACACAGACCAGAACCAGGCCTGGGACCAGGCGGCTCTGAGCCCCCCCCCCCCCCCCCGGCGGCTCTGAGGGGGGGCCTCAGAGCCGCCGGCTGATTGCCGCGTGTGACGATGCTCGCGACCGGCTGCTCTTCATCTATCGCCAGCTAGCGTCCGCCGCGCGGGGAATTAAAGAGGCACACCTTCGTGAAATTGGTTTCGCACACTTCCCCGGGTTCTGGTGCGACGGCGTTACAAGAGGAAGCGGCGTCCCCCCGCGCTTCCCCCCGCTCGGGGTTTTAAGCTTGTTTGAATAAATAAGAGACTGCGCCTGCGAGCCGGACTCGGACCATCAACCTCACAGCGGGGCGCAGATTGCTTCGGAGTTTCCGTTTCATCGCTCTCCGCTCCTCTCGAGTTCCTCCGAGATTAAAAAACGTGATCAGCTGTAGCCCGGTGGCGGCGGGCGGGGGAGGGGGGGGGGGGGGGGGGAGGTCTGGATCCACCGTGGAATACAACGAGGAGGCTGCCTTCACCTGTTGTCATGGACACAACGATCACGAACCGACCCAGCCTCTGATTGGACGACCAGAACGGGGCTAACTGGGGTCGTTGTCCTGGACTGGTCTAGACTAGTCTGAGGCTGATCTAGTGTAGTGTAGTGTAGTGTAGTGTAGTCTGGTCTAGTCTAGTCTAGTCTAGTCTGGGTCTAGTCTGGTCTGGTGGTCATTGTAGTCTAGGATTAATTGTATCTACTCCAGCTAGGTACTAGTGGTGACTGGTCGGGTCTAGGACTAGTGTGGTCTGGTTTATAACTAGTCTGTTCTGGTACTAGTCCGGTCTGGTGCTAGTGGTGTTTAGTGGGGCCCAGGACTAGTCCGGTCTGTTCTAGGACTAGTCCGGTCTGGTATTAGCCAGTCTGGTACAAGTCTGTTCTGGTACTAATCCGGTCTGGACTGGTCCTAGTCCGGTCTGGTACTAGTCCGGTCTGGTACTAGTCCAGTCCGGTTCTAGTCTGGTTTGGTACTAGTCTGGTCTGGTACTAGTCTGGTCTGGTCTGGTCTAGGACTAGTCCGGTCTGGCGGTCACTGGTCTCTCAGACGGTTCAGACCCCCTCTCCCCCCCCCCCCCCCCCGGCGTCTCCACCACACTCAGCATGTGAAAGATTGATGGATGTTAAACTCACAGGATTAATCTTTCAAAGAATCCGTCCCAGAAGAAAGGCTCCACGAAGAAACCTAATTATCAATCTATGAATCTCCTCGAGCGCCCGTCCCCGCTGAGCGGCAGCGAGCCCCGCGGAGATGATGTCAGACGCGAGGAAGATGAGGCGATGCTGAAGACGACGGCCTGGCCAGCCCTTAATAAAACTCTGTAACCAAGTACGGCTGTGTTTATGGACGGAGAAACCCACCGGGACCCTGCAGGATCAATACCGATAGATCTATAGAACGAGAGAAATGGATAGAGTGATGGACCTGCCCGCCGTAACAACCCAACACCTCTCTGACTCAAGGTGTTCAACCACGAGAGAAAGGAGAGAGGCCACAAATCACACCGCGCGGCGACAGAGATATTTCTCCTGGTGGAGTATCTCGCCGCGTCGCTCTCTCACTTTCCTGCGGGAAAGCCGAGCGCCAGTAAAAACCAGCAGCACTCCACGCAGAATTATAGACCTAATCATTTCAACAGCAAATCACCCTGTTGCCTGCAGGTGTCAGACCGCGCTGTGTGGTAGCCCGGGCGGTGGCGGAGGTATGGGCGACACGCGTCTATACCTTACCTCTGGTCGGACGTTTGTCACGCGCTGTCTGGCGCCCACGCGCCGTCAGCCCCACGCTCAAACACGCTCTCCGTATAAATGGCTGCTCGGGTGTTATTCACCACCGAGGAACACAATTAGTTTAAGTACCAGCCATCCATCTGCACGTATGACAGCTCCATTTGTTACAGGCACGCGTTAGGCCTCTAATAGTGCCTGAGGAACCCCTGTCATCCGCAAACTCCATCAAGTGTGCAGAGCACTCACTGTAACAACCACAGAAAACACCTCTCTCTACAAAGGCCTCATTATAACACCTCTCTATAGAGCCCCACAATAATACCTCACTATGTATAGAGCATCACTATAACACTGTCTACAGAGCCCTCACCATAACACTCTACAGATCTCTCACTATACCACGCCTCTTTAGAGCCTCACTATAACATAATACAACTAAATTGCATACCATGTTATATTCTAGCCGTCTATATTGTGTCTCTGATTATCTAGTTAGGAAGTTCTGTACTATAACAGTCTGTATTCTGATTACTGTCTGAACGAACAATCTAATATACATTATTACATTGTTATATTAGACTCGCTATCTGAATGACTGCTAGCTGAACATATTGTTAAACTGGATCCCCACTGTAACCAAGGAGCTGAGAATAAAATATTGCTAATGTGTTGCTTCAAGCTGTGAGCATCAATCAACCTCCTGTTACTCTATCATAGAGGGGGGAGGGAGAGAGGGAGGAGGGGGGAGAGAAGCAGAGACAGAGACGGAGAGGAGGGCGAAAGAGAAACAGGGATTGCGAGCATCTGGGAACATGGGTCTATGTTTCATCTTTTGACACGTTGACTTCAGAGCGATTTCTCTAAAGCTCTTAATCAGAATGTTTAAGACGGATGTTAAGACTTGCACGCGCAAACTCACACGCACACAAACACACACACACACAGGTTTAATTATCTCTGGTCAATATGTGGTCTGCTGTTGTTTCACAGACAGCTGAATCACAACAGAGAGCTGGCTCTGATCCAACAGTCTTCTGGACGTACTGTAGCTGTTCTGTAGTTGTACTGTAGTTGTACAGTAGTGCTACCAGCTGTACTGTAGTTGTATTGCAGTTGTACTGTAGATGTACTGTAGTTGTATTGTAGTTGTACTGTAGTTGTAGCTCTGCTGTGTACTGTGGTTTTAAGGTAGACATACTGTGAACTGTAGTTTTACAGAAGACGTATATGTCTATACATATATGTGTCTATATAGATGTTGTAATGAGGGATTATCACTAGGTAAATAGATCCCTACATTTGGTCAAATCAATCTCATAGTGTTGAACTCAAAGACACAGTAAGATGATTCTGTTGTTTTCCTCTGTCAATATGTTTCCTGAACAATGTTCTTATCAATATGGTTCTTGATCAATATTTTTCTTGATCAATACGTTTCTTATCGATTTGTTTCTTGATCAATATGTTTCTGATCGATTTGTTTCCTGATCAATATGTTTGTTATCAATATGTTATGGCTGAAAGCGGCTGTTATCGTGTTGATCCTCTGATCAATAACACTGAGACGTGATCGATAGCAGAGCATCAGCTCTAGAATAACATGTCTACAGTTATCAATAAGCTGGATTCTAGGCCCACACTATTCTCTCCTCCTGTCCGTGTCCCCTTCCTCCTCCTTTTCTCTCACTATTGCACTAAATGTTAGTTTTTTATCTGTGCCCTAACTTATATAATATAATATACATATAAATATTAATGGCTGTAACGGATGAGCTAAGTCGTGGTTTGGTTCGTTTCACGGTTTTTGGTCACGGTTCCCGGTTCTGGTTCGGTAATATATTTACTTTACCTTTATAGACCTGGCTCACTATGGCTTCAGACGCTCTACTCTGTCCCAGGCATCGAGGGCGCTCACCCATCTATCCATTAGGTTTCCTGCCCCTGGATATGTCCCCACAAACCATTTAAATATCATCAGTAGTCTGAGGCAGTGAATGAGTTAAAACAAGTCATGAATAAAAGCTATCAAAACTGCAGTCATAAATAGCTACCTCAACCTAGGTACTGCCCTTCTTTGTACTTCACTTATTTTTTATTTTTCATGTCTATTTTCTCTCTCTCTCTTCCTTATTTTTTGCTTTATATCCTTCTTGTATTCTTTCTTATTAATGTCATGTGATGATGTGTTGACCTGCCAAGGGACTACAGACAAAATCTGGTACATTTACATTTTGAGTGTAAGCTAGAAATTTCAACCGATGTGCATTGTCCCTTTAAAATAAACAAATAGATAAATGATAGCTACCTAATTAACAAGCTGGTGAATTAATAAATGAATGACAGAAGTTTGAAGGAAGTTTGTTAAACTTTTCAAATACCAGACGACCAATGAGGAGCCAGCTCTGCGGACTGCATTTCGGGACTTAAAGATAGCGGTCACAAACAAACTGTTTGCAGACGATCTTGAAAAACCGCCCGAACCAAGACTGAGATGACACGATCGGCTTCAATCAGAGGAAGTTCTGAGGAGCGACCCAAACGTCCCAGAGGAGGGGGGGCCTTCAAAGACCGTCCCCCCCGCCTTTAACTCACAAAGAGGAGATGATATCTATAAATTAGTTTAGACGCTGTTCTGCAATGGGAGATTCGGTTTCCCGACGGCCCGTTCAGTAGACAGAGTCTTGGTCGCCTTTTTTCTCTCCGCACGGTGACTAAACATGTCCAGAGCTGTCAGTCCATGCCGCTGACTGATGACCACGCCCTGAGAGGTCACCTGATGTTGAGGAGGACGGAGTACTTCACGCCGTCGTCACGTCTCTTGTGATTTATGGTCTCCTTCCACACGTCTAGAGGGGGGCGCTGGGGGCGGTCGACCACAGATCATCCTGTTCATCACTTAGCAATCCGACGCCACCTGAGTCTGACGGCTGGGTTACTGCATCCTGTGAATCTATTAACAGGCAGAAGGTCCCCAGGTAGTGTGTAACGTGTAGTGTGTGTTGTGTATATTGTGTAGTTTTGCGTTATTTAAAACCTAACAAGACGGATAGTGTTGTTTGTGTACTGTGTAGTATTTAACGTGTAGTATTAATGTATTAATGTGTAGGATGTAACTTCTAAAACAACAGTTATTGTTGTCTGTGTAGTGTGTTAAATGTGTAGCATTTAATGTGGTGTAGAAATGTGTTATTTGACTTCTAATACAACAGCTAGCTTTGCCCGTTTAGTGTATTTAATGTGTAGTATTTAATGCTGTGTAGCGTTATTTAACTCCCAGACCAACATTGGGTGTTGTTTGTGTACTGTGTTTAATGTGTAGTATTTAACGTTGCGTTGAAGTTTGTTACTTAACTGCTAACAAAACAGTTAGTGTTGTCTGTGTATTGTGTTTAATGTCTAGGACTTAACGTTGTGTAGAATTGTGTCATTTAACTTCTAACACACTCTTATGGTCAGTCCGCGGTCGAGGAGGGGAGTGACGGTAAAAGCCACTTTCTCTCCTCTGTGTTCAAACATGGCAACGGTCAAGTCCTTATCCTGGTGTGCAGGTACACAGACAATCAATGCCAAGCGCTGGCTCTTTAATTAGCTCTGCTCTCCGACCGCCAGCCACTGCCGCAGCTCCCTCTGGGCCACGACCAACAGCTGGCTGCTTTACCAGAAACACTCAGAGCCCCTTCACTGCAGGGCTACATCGTTAGCGACACCTAGCCCAGAGCCCCTTTATCAGCAGGGCTACATCGTTAGCGACACCTAGCCCAGAGCCCCTTTATCAGCAGGGCTACATCGTTAGCGACACCTAGCCCAGAGCCCCTTTATCAGCAGGGCTATATCGTTAGCAACACCTAGCCAAGAGCCCCTTTGTACACAGGGCTATATCGTTAGCAAAACCTAGCCAAGAGCCCCTTCACTACAGGGCTACATCGTTAGCGACACCTAGCCCAGAGCCCCTTTATCTGCAGGGCTATATATTTAGCAACACCTAGCCAAGAGCCCCTTTGTCTGCAGGACTATATATTTAGCAACACCTAGCCAAGAGCCCCTTTGTACAAAGGGCTATATCGTTAGCAACACCTAGCCAAGAGCCCCTTTATATACAGGGCTTTATATTTAGCATCACCTAGCCCAGAGCCCCTTTATGCACAGGGCTATATTGTTAGCAAGACCTAGCCCAGAGCCCCTTCATCTACAGGGCTATATCACCAGCAACACCTTGACCTACTGTGCTTTATTACTATGAACAGTCAGCCTAGCATCTAGCGCCCCTTCATCTACAGCCCAGACGGTCTCAGGTCTGAGGCTGTGACTCATCGGTCCGAGGGACTCAACACAGCAGGCAGGTGGCATCTCCGGCGCGGGAGCGTACCTATGTTCCCCGGGTCCTATGTTCCCCGGGTTCTATGTTCCCCGCTTTGTATGTGACCGGGGAACATAGGTTCCGGCGAGCGAACCATTTTTTCGTAGGATGGTGGGGGCAAGTAACCCCTTTTTCGCCTCTGATTCGCCTGTGATTGTTTGGCTCTCCTCCGATTGGTTATGATTAGGGTTAGGTTTAGGGTTAACTCTCACCCTCACCCTAACCCTAACCCCAGGGCCGTCGTAAAGGGGTGAAAGGTGATGACGATTCTAGGGGCCCACAGGCAGAGGGGGGGCCCATGGCAATAAATCAGTACCTCTTGTATAGGGGCCCAGGACTTGGTGCAACGGCCCTGCCTAACCCTACAACCCGGTATCACGCGATTTCGTGCTAATGCGCACAAACGTTATTAATCCATTGAATCGTGTCCCAGATTACGTTTGTCCGACTTTTTTAGTGCTACACAGAACTAAATGTAAACCATTGCATTCTGAATGGGAGCGTTCTCCGACAATTGACGTGCTCCACAAAATGAAACGAGAGAGAGAAAGAGAGAAAGGGAGGGACAGAGAGAGAGAGCGAGAGAGAGAGAAGCTTCAGAAGGGGTGAGCGCAGATAGTACAGTGCACCCTCTAGTTATATATCTGTATATATTATTATCTAGTTATATATATGTCAACATTTCTGATTTGTAAGCAGACCTCCTAAAAAACGACGTTAATTGTCGGAAAACGCTCCCATTCAGAATGCATTGGTTTAGATTTCGTTCTGTGCAGCACTAAAAAAGTCGGACAATCGTGATCTGGGACACGATGCGCACAGATTAATGTTTGTGCGCATGAGCACGAAATCGCGTGATACCGGGTTGAACGCTAACCCTTTGCACCCGGGGAACATAGGACCTGGGGAACATAGGGATGACCCCTCCGGCGCCACGGCAACGCCGCGCTAAGGAACACAGACGCCTCTGGTGGGTTTCCCCCTTAACTTAAACACACCGCCTCCGCTTGGGAGAAGAGACGCAAACACACAGACACATGATGCTCTAAGGCTAGTCGTCAGTCAGGCCTAGAGTGTAGTCTGAGCGTTTCTGCTCGGTTGGCTCCTCTTGACCTCGCCAGCGGCCGCGTCATCGCGGCGCGGAGCCGAGAAGGACTCTGAGAACACAGCTGACCTTTACTATGCTAATGTGAATGTGTACAAAACGCCGCCCCACACACAAGACACTGGCGACGGCCTCCAGCAACACACGCACCCCAGCCCGAGCTGAATGGTGGCTTCTGCTTGGGATGCCCGAACACGCCCCCAGCACGCTGCTGAGCAAATGGCCAGTGACCTGCGAGCTCTGCTCCGACTGCATAGAACACTGGAGGAGTGGAATAACAAGCACAACGCCATAGCCACAGCCATTAATGGCCACGTCCGCACACAGTGACACACACACAGTGGCACACACAGTGACACACACACACTGATGCACACACGCACACACACACACACACACACAGTGGCACACACAGTGACATACACACACACTGGAGCGCACACACACAGTAACACACACGCACACACACAGTGATCTACGCACCCACACTGACGCACACACGCACACACACACACACACACACAGTGACTCACACACGCACACAAACACACACACACGCACACGCAGACAGACCCCTCCATCAACGCCCCTACAGACGATTAGAATACATAGGAGGAGAAAGTACAGCACTCACTAGGAGCTCGTTTAGTAGTGATATAGTTATTTATTATTAAAATAAGTTGTGTAGTTTGGACACCAACGGGTTCCAGTGAAGGTGTTTCATACTGACATCACATTAACACCTGCAGCCGACCCAAGCCTCTTCCTGTGGACGTCAGTTCCTCCCTGATACGGCCTGACCTTGAGATGACCCGTGGCTACGGAAGCAATGATGTGGAAAGAGATTGGAAGAGTAAAAAGAGAGTGAGTGTTTATTCTTCACCCTGTGTCTATGTGTGTCAGTGCGTGTGTGTGTGTGTGTGTGTGTGTGTGTGTGTGTGTGTGTGTGTGTGTGTGTGTGTGTGTGTGTGTGTGTGTGTGTGTGTGTGTGTGTGTGTGTGTGTGTGTGTGTGTGAATGTATGTGTGTGAATGTATGTGTGTGCGTACTTGCGTGACAATGTTGTTCTTGGTGTCCAGGTAACCATGGCGATGTGGGTAAATGATGGAGCTCAGCCTCAGCACCTCCAGCTCGCCAAAAGCTCACTAGGAATTAATATCAACATCACCCCCCCCCCCCCCCCCCACCCCCCCTCTCCTGTCAGGCTCCATGGGCTCCAGATAGCCGGCCTGCCTGGCGTGTGCACCCTGGCATGTAACACCGTGCATGGGACGTCCATCTGGAGGGGGAGGGGGTTCTCCGGTGCCACCTCACACCGCCGTGTCCGCTGAGATTAAACACACTTCTGTTACTGAGAGAGAGAGAGAGAGAGAGAGAGAGAGAGAGAGAGAGAGAGAGAGAGAGAGAGAGAGAGAGAGAGAGAGAGAGAGAGAGAGAGAGAGAATAGACGGACTACTAGCTGCTTACAGAGAGGAGATGGTTAACTGTCTGGTTAAAGAGAGGAGATGATTAACTAGCTAGTTACAGAGAGGAGATGCTTAACGGGTAAAAGAGAGGAGATGGTTAACTGCAGGCCTGGTGCTTTGAGCTGCAGAGCCATAGGAGTTAATGAAGCAGCAAATGAGACGGTTCGGACATTGGATTCTTGTTACGTTTGCCCAAGGGTTATTTACCTCTAATGTCTCCTGCTCTCAGACGCACCCGACCACAAGGGTACTTACAGAACTCCCTTAAGGACAATACTGGTACTTACAGAATTCTGTGGATCCCTTAAGAACCATAAAGAACCATACTGGTACTTACAGAACTCAAGATCACTTTAGAACCGTGAGGGTTCCTACAGAACTTCCTAAAGAACCAGACAGGTACTTACAGAACTCTAGATCCCTAAAGAACCATAAAGAACCATATGTGTTCTTACAGAGCTCTAGATCCCTAAATAACCATAAGGGTTCTTACAGAACACTCTAAAGAACCAAAGAGGACTCTGTTGATCCCTAAAGAACCATAAAGGTAGTAACGGAACTCTGTTGATCCCTGCAGAAGCATACAGTTTCTTTCAGAACTCTCTAAAGAACCATCAAGGTTCTCGTAGAAGTCTACTGATCCCTAAAGAACCGTATGGGTACCTACAGACCTCTGTAATCTAACAATGATCATGTTCTTACAGTTCTGTTGATCCCTTAACACCAAGGACCAACACACTACACCTCCACATAACGAACCAACAGCATTATTCCTCAGCAACGCACACCACCAGCTCAGAGAGACCTTGTATGGTAAGCTAATATGATGATATATCTGACAGTGTGTTGCTAGGCAACATGTTGTGTTGGAGAGGGAGAGCCCCCCCCCCCCCCCCTTTATGTGGGATTATATATACATTTAATGCATACTCTGCCCTCGGAGAATGTGTATGTAATATATAGATAATCCCACAGTTTATTACAGCCCATACAAATAGTGTACTTCAACTCCCTGCTGAATTATGTTGGCATTATAATATCTTGGAGATGATGTTATTAAAACAATGATAATTCAATGGATACAATTTTAGTATGTAGTATTCAGAGTGCAGTAATGGTTCGTATTCGAGTATCTACTATACTCGAACATATTGTACTATGTGGTATGGATTCGATTATCAATTGTAGCCTACTATAATAGTATGTATTAAAGTAAATATTGTACAATACTGGTATATATCAGAAAATCTTCTGTACCAGTATAGCAAGTATAAGAGTATGCATTTCACTATTTTGGTATGCATGAGTCGTTCTTAGCACTCATCTATAAATTCTAGCGTCTAGCTCTAATAGCGCTAGCGTCTAGCTGAAATAGCACTAGCGTCTAGCTCTATAAGTGCTAGCATGTAGCTCGATTAGTCTTAGGGACTAGCTCGAATAGCACAAGCATCTAGCTCCAATAGCATTAGCCTCCAGCTCTAATAGCGCTAGTGTCTAGCTTCAATTGCGCTAGTGTCTAGCTCTGATAACGCTTGCCTCCAGCCCTAATAGTGTTAGGGTCTAGCCCTAACAGCGCCAGTGTCTGTCTAAATAGCGTTTGTGTCTAGCTCTAATAGCGCTAGCCTCCAACTCTAATAGCACTGACTAATAGCGCTAGTGTCTAGCGCTATGAGTCCTATTATCTAGCTCTAACAGCGCTAGTGTCTAGCTAAATAGCGTTTGTGTCTGGCTCTAATAGCGCCGGCATTCAGCTATAATCATGGCTCCCAAGGAGACGGTGGGCCCCACGGGGCCAGTTAAAAACACACTTGGTATTCAGGAGCCGGGAGAGGACCTGAGCGAGACCTGAAGCTCTCAGATTAAGTTATAAACTCTTCGACAGGATGAGCAGCGAGCTGCCTGTCTTTATCACCGGCCCACGAGCGACTCTTAAGTACTGACCGTACTCAGTCCCGGAAAAGCATTCCGATTTCTGGATTTCAACGTTGGCCCCCCCAGCGTCAAGAGCACTAATGGAATGATAAGGCAATCAGTTTAAAAATAAACCTTACCCCTTAATCCACAAACTATCATTTATTCATAATCGTAACATTGAGATTAGCCGTTGAAGTTGGAGTCCAATTTAGTAGTGATCATTAACCCTTCCATCGCGTTCCGAGTGATTCATACTAGCTGCTGCTCTGAGAAATAATGGTAAAAAAACATTAAAGCTAAACGGAATAAAATATCGACCAATGCTGATGAGTTCGTCCGTTCACAAAACCCTACTAAGGATCACCAGACTGGTCTGGTCTGAGGAGGCTCAGTAGCAGACTACAGACTGGTCTGGTCTGAGGAGGCTCAGTAACAGACTAGTCTGGTCTGAGGAGGCTCAGTAACAGACTACAGACTGGTCTGGTCAGAGGAGGCTCAGTAACAGACTACAGACTGGTCTGGTCTGAGGAGGCTCATTAACAGACTACAGACTGGTCTGGTCAGAGGAGGCTCAGTAGCAGACTACAGACTGGTCTGGTCTGAGGAGGCTCAGTAACAGACTACAGACTGGTCTGGTCAGAGGAGGCTCAGTAACATAGGGTGACCAGATTTGAGTTTGTGAAAAAGAGGACACTTCGTCGCGGGGGGGGGGGGGGGGGGGGGGGGGGGGGGGGGGGGGGGCGAAAACATGGGTATTTTTTCTTTAGTTCGTCCGTGAACTTACATTTACGTTTAGGCATGGCTGCAGACAGTGGCGATCCTAGGTCCAATTGCGCCCCGGGCAAGATTGTTGACGGGGGGACGGGGGGGACGGGGTTGTATCGTGAGCCTACGTACTTCAGTGGGGGTTTCATTCCGTCTATACACGGCACCTTCTCAACGAGCACATGAGATCGGTCGCCCAATGACAGACTCTCTCTACAGTCAGCTCGCGCAAGAAGGTGGAACGTAAGGGAGATACCATTTCCAGAACTTGGAAGGCCGTAATAACCATAGACATATACAATGGTAATAACTAGTAGGTTATGTGAAAGACCCAGAAACACAAATATGCGACGAGGCAAAAAAAAAAAAAAAGATAATAATAACAATAATATATATATTTATTTATTTTTGCGACGAGGCAAAATAGCGGACGTTTTTGGAATCCCTGCCGGACGCATTTTTTAGGTCTCGAAAAGAGGACATGTCCGGGAAAAAGAGGACGTCTGGTCACCCTAAGTAACAGACTACAGACTGGTCTGGTCTGAGGAGGCTCAGTAGCAGACTACAGACTGGTCTGGTCTGAGGAGGCTCAGAAACAGACTACAGACTGGTCTGGTCTGAGGAGGCTCAGTAACAGACTACAGACTGGTCTGGTCTGAGGAGGCTCAGTAACAGACTACAGACTGGTCTGGTCTGAGGAGGCTCAGTAACAGACTACAGACTGGTCTGGTCAGAGGAGGCTCAGTAACAGACTACAGACTGGTCTGGTCAGAGGAGGCTCAGTAGCAGACTACAGACTGGTCTGGTCAGAGGAGGCTCAGTAACAGACTACAGACTGGTCTGGTCAGAGGAGGCTCAGTAACAGACTACAGACTGGTCTGGTCAGAGGAAGAAGTAGAAGTTCAGTAACAGTAACAGCAGGAAGAAGAGGTTAAGTAACAGGAAATTGTAAGAATGCTCTAACGACCAAACAGCTGTCATTCTTCAAACAGAACGACAGCTCCAGTGCGTGCCTCTCGCTCCCGTCGCTGTTGCTCTCTCTCCCGGCGTTTCCACGACGACGACCTTGTTTGGAGAGAAAGGTCGCACTCGCAGAGAAAAGACCAAAGACTAGGGGGCTGCTCCCCCTGTGACCCCCGCTTCCTGCTCTGTTTGTGTTGAGACAACAGGCTTCTGAAAGGCGGCGGGGAGGTCGGGCCACCGGGGAGAGGACTTCTGTCGAACACTGCTACTGAACGGGTTTAGTAGGTTCAGCGTGTCCGCGTCTGACACAACCACCACAAAGAGCACTGGAAACGGGTGATCCCTTCACTGTGGACACAACAGAATTGGTAATCCTTTTACCCTAACCACACATGAACTGGTAATCCATTTACCCTAACCACACCGAATTGGTAATCCTGTTATTCTGAATTGTGATTATTGCACCCTAACCACACCAGAATTGGTGATCATTTCACCCTAACCACACCAGAATTGGTGATCATTTCACCCTAACCACACCAGAATTGGTGATCATTGCACCCTATCCACACCAGAATTGGTGATCATTTCACTCTAACCACACCAGAATTGGTGATCATTTCACTCTAACCACACTAGAATCAGTGATCATTTCACCGGAGTACCTGAGGTGTGTTGAGAGCATTCTGGGTGTTCTGATGGTTGCGATCTCCCTCCCCCTGGAATCACCACACATTGAGTGCTCGAGGTGGAACCAAACTCTGCTGTGGACCAACATCTGCTCAACAGGACACCCCACAGCAGGACAAGTACTTTGGTTCATAGGGGAATGCCTTCTGAATCCTATTGAGTACGGGGGTCCACCATAATACCTTTATTTGTCCTATAGATCAGTCACATGTGCAGCAGGACAAGCAGACTGGAGATAACCGTTGTGATGGAGGAGCAGATGGTATCCATTTAGCGCAGAAGTTTCAATAAGCCGAACACCAGTTGCTTTCACCAGAGATCCTAATGATTCACTAATGAAACAACGCAGAAGTGTAAAGAACTCATTTGCAGCCTCAGTCGAACTCCCAGGAAAACCGGTAATCTAAACAAAAGTGATTAATTTGATGATCCTGCAGCACACGCACACACACACACAGATAGACACACACACACACACACACAAACTTCGGTTCTGATTACTTCTTGAAGACGGGGACTGATAACATCAGACCTGCAGGCTCTGTTGCTGAGCAATGAAGATATAACCTTGTTAACGACGTGAGTCGGTGAGGAGACACACCTAGGAGACAAAGTGAGGAGACACACCTAGGAGACAAAAGTGAGGCGACACACATAGGAGACAAAAGTGAGGCGACACACATAGGAGACAAAAGTGAGGCGACACACCTAGGAGACAAAAGTGAGGCGACACACATAGAAGACAAAAGTGAGGCGACACACCTAGGAGACAAAAGTGAGGCGACACACCTAGGAGACAAAGTGAGGAGACACACCTAGGAGACAAAAGTGAGGCGACACACATAGGAGACAAAAGTGAGGCGACACACCTAGGAGACAAAAGTGAGGAGACACACCTAGGAGACAAAGTGAGGAGACACACCTAGGAGACAAAGTGAGAAGGCACACTTCTCACTTTGAGAGGATATAAAGAGAGGATAAATAGTGAGGAGACATACTTAGGAAACAGACCTAGGCGACATGTTAAGGAGACATAGAGAGGAGAAATAGTGAGGAGGCACACCTGGGAGACACGCCTAGGAGGAGACATACCAAGCACCGTTAGGTAGAGGTATCTGGGGGTCATCTATTGACCTCTTGACCCATGGAGGTCAGACCTCCTTATACCAGGAGCTGGAGACAGAGGAGCTCCAGACAGGCAGTTCTGCTGGGTTAGCAGCCAGCCTGGTGAGGCTAGTGTAATGATGTTTACGCCGTTCCGCTAGCGTAGCGCTGCAGCTCCTGTAGACAGCGTTGCGTCGGCGTGCTCTGGTTCTCTGGTGGATCAGGGGGCGGTGTGGCAGACGACAAACCCGGACGGAAGGAAGCTGAGGCCAGCAGACGTTTACACCAACACCACGTATTCTACCTGCCGGGATACTTCTACACAGTATTATACCCGCTGTAATACTTCCACACAGTTGTACTGCAGTATTGTAGCTGCTGGAATATTTATAGACAGTTGTACTAACTACAGTATTATACCTGCTGTAATACTTCTACACAGTCGTATCACAGTATTCTACCTGCTGTAATTCCTCTACTCAGTTGTACTAAAGTCATATACTGGCTGGAATACTTTCACACAGTTGTACTAAAGTATTCTACATGCCTAAATAATTCTACACAGCCGTACTAAAGTATCATACCTGCTGTAATACTTCTACACAGTTGTACTACGGTATGACCACTGCTTGAATACTTCTACACAGTTGTACTAAAGTAATATGACTGTTGTAAAACAGCTGTACAACAGTACTATGCCGCTGTAATACTTCCACACACTGCATTAGGTTTCAAATGACTGAAATAACCTCAAGATTAAAATAAAAGTCTATTCTGTCAGTAGATATTTAATGAGTATGAGATGTTATAATATTATAGAAGGTGGAGGTGATGGAAGCGGTGGATGGTCTGCTCTGTGTGCTACAGACTTACTTCCAGCACCTTCATATATTTGACCTTTATATATTTTATACAACTTGTTCAGAACCTCGAGAGCTGACGCAGCAGGTTTCAGTTGCACCACAACAGTGACCAAAGGGAAAGGTTGTGTCTTCATGGCTTATTGATAAGAAGCTACGCAACGGATCAGTGATTGACTGCCAGGCTCACCAACCGACACGTCAAACTGCTCCTCATGCTTTTTGATAAGCAGTGAAATATTCTCTCTCTCTATCGCTCTCATCTCTCTTTAGCTCCCTCCCCTCTCTCTGCATCCCTCTCATCCCTCTGTCACTCTATCCTACTCTGTCTATTCCCCTCCTTCTCTTTCCCTCTCTCTCCTTTCTCTATCCCTCCCTCTCCATCCTCTCTCCCTCTCTCTCTCCTTTCTCTCTCCCTCTCTCTCTATCCCCTCTCCCTCTCTCTCTTTTCTCCCTTCCTCTCTCTCTGTCCCCTCTCCCTCTCTCTATCCACCCCCTCTCTCTCCCGTCCTTGTCTCCCCCCCTCCCTCTCCATCTCTCTCCCTCTCAAAGATTTGGAAGAAAGTGTCCTTCAACATTCTTCTTGTCTTCATACATGATTCAGGGGAGTTGAGAGGACTGCATCATTCATGTCAAGTCCTGCAGAGCAACTACAGCGGAGACCACAGTCCAGCCCTAGTGATGAAACTACAGAGGAGAGACCAGAGGAGATACCAGACCAACACTAGTGATGGAACTACAGAGGAGAGAGCAGCGGAGACCACAGACCAGCACTATTGATGAAACTACAGAGGAGAGACCAGAGGAGATACCAGACCAACACTAGTGATGAAACTACAGAGGAGAGACCAGACCAATACTAGTGATGGAACTACAGAGGAGAGAGCAGCGGAGACCACAGACCAGCACTATTGATGAAACTACAGAGGAGAGACCAGACCAGCGCTAGTGATGAAACTACAGAGGATAGACCAGACCAACATTCGTGAAGAAACTACAGAGGAGAGACCAGACCAACATTTTAACATTAGTGATGAAACTACAGAGGAGAGACCAGACCAACATTTGAACATTAGTGATGAAACTACAGAGGAGAGACCAGCCCAACATTAGAACATTAGTGATGAAACTACAGAGGAGACACCAGAGCAACATTAGAAAATTAGTGATGAAACTACAGAGGAGACACCAGCCCAACATTAGAACATTAGTGATGAAACTACAGAGGAGACACCAGCCCAACATTAGAACATTAGTGATGAAACTACAGAGGAGACACCAGCACAGCATGAGCCGAGGAACTGATTGATGTCTAAATAAACCACTGGAGCCTCCGGGGCGAAGCTCAGCCTTTTGTCCCGGCTCCCACGCTAATCTGGAAGATTCTGCTAAACACACACAGAAATAGAGCACACAGAGGGAGTTAAAAGAGATGTTAGGGGAGAAGGGAGGAGAGGGGGAGAGGAGGAGAGGAAATAGAGCACACAGAGGGAGTTAAAAGAGATGTTAGGGGAGAAGGGAGGAGAGGGGGAGAGGGGGAGAGGGGGAGAGGAAATAGAGCACACAGAGGGAGTTAAAAGAGATGTTAGGGGAGAAGGGAGGAGAGGGGGAGAGGAGGAGAGGAAATAGAGCACACAGAGGGAGTTAAAAGCGATGTTAGGGGAGAAGGGAGGAGAGGGGGAGAGGAGGAGAGGAAATAGAGCACACAGAGGGAGTTAAAAGCGATGTTAGGGGAGAAGGGAGGAGAGGGGGAGAGGAGGAGAGGAAATAGAGCACACAGAGGGAGTTAAACTAGATGTTAGAGAAGGCGGAGAGGAGGAGAGGAGGAGAGGAAGTTATGCCTCCGTATGGAGTTAAGAGAGATTTTAGAGGAGGAGGAGAGAAGGAGAGGAGGAAGAAGGGAGAGGAAGAGAGGTAGTAGAGCCTGCCTATGGAGTCGAAATAGATTTTAGAGGAGGAGGAGGAGCAGAGAAGGAGAGGGGGAGAAAAGGAGAGGAGGAGAGGAAGTAAAGCCTGCATATGGAGTTAAGAGAGATTTTAGAGGAGGTGAAAGGGCTGAGGGAGAGGAGGAGAAGATGAGGAGGAGGAGAGGGTGAGGAGGAGGGGAGGATTAGAGGAAGAAGATGTAGCGCAGACAGGGAGTTAAGCCCAGAGAAGGAGGAGAGAAGATGGAGGGGGAGACAGCAGGGAAGAGGGAGAGAATCAAGGGATCTGATCACAAGAGCAGCAGACCCAGGAGGAAGAGAGGAGAGAGAGAGAGAGAGAGGAGAGAGAGAGAGAGAGAGAGAGAGAGAGAGAGAGAGAGAGAGAGAGAGAGAGAGAGATGGAGAGAGAGAGAGAGAGAGAGAGAGAGAGAGATGAAGTAGAGTAGATGAAGAGAAAGGAGATGAAGAAAAAGGGCGATGATTGAGGAAGATGAGAGCGAGGAAGAACGCGAGAGGAGGAGGGGAGAAGATATGGGTAAAGTGATAGAAAATAAGTAGATGGTAGAGAGAGGGGGAGGTGTCAGGAGGTGGAGCAGGGGGACATGGAGATAGCGAACACTTGTACATTACACACTTGCCTTCATCAAACTTGTATTCAGTGAGGCTACATTAGATCTGTCACTAGCGGAGGGAGGGCTGGGGTGGGGGGGGGTGGGGGGGGGGGCGTCCCAGCTGGGGGGGGGCGTCCCAGCTGGGGCGCACCCCCCCCCCCCCCCCCCCCCCCCCCCCCCATCAGTCTACTGTCAGCAGGGGCAAGGCAGCTCGTCACTCTGCAGAGGTTGTTAAATATGAAACGCGACATCGGCATTAGCCCGCCACTACCGGGGAGGGGGGGAGGGGCATCGTCATGGTGATTAACGAGCAGGGCGTTCCTCAGCATCTCCCCCATCCTCACCTCCTTCCTCCCCCCTCGTGCTGCTCCCCTTAAGACCCCCGTTTGGTATTAAAATAGACGGAGAGAGATATGAAAGCGGAGGAACACCGCCAACAGGGGAATGGACCTCACTCCTGAAACCAACAGACAAACAGCTCCACGGCTCGACACGCAATCAATACCTCCTGTCTCGCTGGAGCGAGGAGTAGCGAGGAGGAGCGAGGAGGAGCGAGGAGAGGAGCGGTCTGACACGAGTCCGCGGGGAGCCCAGGTTCAGAACAATCTCCTGCATCTCCACAACAGATAATAGTTCTGCCCGGCTTTCCTGCAGCGCAGCAACAGATAATAGTTCTTCTGCAGGCACTCTATCAAGGGCTCTTCTCACCCACTGGTATAATGCATCTCACTTTCAGCTGGAATACAGGATGCTTATTCCAAGCATACACCGTCCTGTACACACCTGCACAACACACCGGTATACACCTGTACAACACACCTGTACACACCTGTACAACACATCTGTACAACACACCTGTACCAGTCACCTCTACACACCTGTACAAAACACCTGTACAAAACACCTGTACATGTACCAGTCACATGTACCAGACACATTTACACACCTGTACACACCTGTATACACCTGTACAAAACACTTGTACAAAACACCTGTACATGTACCAGTCACCTGTACCATTCACCTTTACACACCTGTACACACCTGTACAAAACACTTGTCCAAAACACCTGTACATGTACCAGTCACATGTACCAGTCACATTTACACACCTGTACAACACACTTGTACAGCACACCTGTCCCAATCACATGTACACA